>NC_134357.1:52813566-52948566 GCF_048569485.1 Anomaloglossus baeobatrachus | reverse complement strand
AATGTGAACTTTTCTTTTTTTTGTTTTTTTTTTTTTTGTTTGTTTCCCCCTCCGTTTCCAGTGCACCCCATGATAAAATGAATGCTGCCATTCAAAAGTACAACTTTTCCCACCCAAAAAAAATGAGCCCTCGTACGGCTATTGAGACGGAAAAATGAAATTGTTATGGCTCTTGGAAGAAGGGGATAAAAGCGAAAGTTCCCAAAAGGAAAATTTCCAGGGAGTGAAGGGTTATCATCAAAAAAAATGGGTGATAATTTTTAGATCTGTGGGGTTCTGACTGGTGGGACCCCGGAGATGCCCCTTTTGGAAGGGGGGAGGCTACACATGCATCTTCTTCCATCCCATAGACTGAGTGTAGAGCTGTGGCATCTTCGCCCCACGCTTGCTATCGGTGGTGCAGGTTACCCCCTATGTTTAGAATAGGTAACCTCTTTAAGTGGTGGGAATAGCTTTTTATGTCTTCGTACAGAACATGCTAGTTACTAATCTATCCTCCCCATTGCAGAGGAGCCGAGATTTCAGAATGCGTTCTGGTTGTGCGACGGCCCCCCACATATATAAAGCGTGCGTCTGCTGTGACTATCCATAGGGTTAACTCTCATTGCTCCCGGACGTCTCTGGATGAGTGCGTGGTCTCTTACCTACCTCCGGCACCGGTGCAGACACATGTGCGCCAAGTGTTTTGTGCTTAATGGAGTCTTTGGGATTCCTATAAATAGTGCGGGTGAGTCACTGCCCCGTAACGCGCTCCCCCCCCCCCCGCCCCCCCCACCCCCAGAGCCGGCCCTCCTAATGTGGGGGCTGCTCAATACTTGTGTGTTTTGTTCATTGTCTGCGTCCAGTTGTTGTTCTCCTTTGTAGTCGGTCACACTCTACCATCACTTATTTGTGATTGTACTGGTACTGTACATATGTAAAATATGATGTGCAGCGTCGTCCATGAAAACCAGCCACCATTACACCAATATTATGGACATTATGGCAGCAAAACTGAAGCCCAGTCATCCAAATTGAAAATGCCGGAGATTTTAAGGGGAGATCATATCATGGCGGCAGATATTTCTCCAGCTTTGGTCAATAATCCTACAGAACATATAAGATCTTTATACACTCAGCCTCTACTAATCCTGAAATGGCAGATAACAGGGGAAAATAGATCTGTATAATAAAAGCCCCGAGGTCTGTGTACTGCCTATGTATGGGAGGCCTCCTGGGTCAGGGGCCAGCGGCGGCTTGGTCCAGTTTGTTCCATTGGGAACACTTGCATGCTCGGCTGAACAGACGGTGCATGCAGTGAAGCTGGGGGCGGCCGCTGATGGCTGGCAGCTATTGAAGGTGCATGGCCCGCCTTCGGATAATACATGGCTCCCTTGGTTATCGGAGGACATTTCGGAAGCACTTTTGTTGCGATTATCAGCCTCCCTTTTAAGTGGTCCTGGCGGAAGGTCTGGAATTCTGGCGGAGAACACAGCGCCTTCATTACTATAGTGGCCGCAGCCGGCTACTGCAAGTCCACGGCCACTAAAGTAATGACACAGCTGGTAGCAGCTGATCTTGGCGGGGGCCGGGGGTCACATCCCCACTAATCACATATTGATATGAGCTTTAGTTGGATGTACCAATCCTTTGTAGAGATGAGGACGATGATTCAGACATTCCTGATTAGACATCGGCTTCGGTATTATGTGGCAGTGCCAACCTCCCCAGCGGGCAACCTGGGAGCCACTTGTGTGCCTTGGGGTTTCACAGGGGTCCAGTAATCACAAGAGGGGCTCTATAGTGACGTGGGATCGAAAACTAATGTATGTGACTGGATTTACGCTCTATGCGGGTCAGCATTCAGTAAAATGTGTCGAGCTTTTATATTCAACTGCTATACTGTGCTAGAGTTGATTAAGGGGTAATTTGGGGAACTTTATAGGTGGTGGGTTTTTTTTTTTGTTTTTGTTTTTTTTCCCTTGGCGTCATCTATGGTCCCGAGCCCTGTATATATGGCGGAGCCATGTCTGTATTTTGGCTTTAGTTATGTCCCACGGCTGCATTTTTTTTTTTTTTTTTTTTTTTTTTTTGGCCCTTAAAGCAATTGTCCACTAAGGTCTTCTGTGGTCCAGTGATGTTTAGCGGGGGACACAGGGAAGAGATTGGAGGAGCAGCGCCAGTCCCCAAGGGAAGGGTAGGATTTTATGCAGCACAATAATGAGTTGTCCAGTAATTATGGGATGCCACGGTCTCTACATCCATGTGATGGATGACCACTGCTGTAGCTTTGTCACATTATGGGGAGAATATGACCTATACTGTAAGAACTGAAAAAGTGGATTTTAGAGATTATATACGGTAATACTTCAAGGGGACGGTCCGAATATACAGATCACAATACTACAAAGCGATTTTAAAGGGAACCTGTCACCACTTTTTGGCCTATAACCTGCGGCTACTACCACCAGGCTCTTATATACAATATGTTAGAATGCTGTATATAAGCGCCCAGGCCGCTGTGAGAACATAAACACTTTATAATACTCGCCTAACGGTTGTGCGATGGGCCATATGGGCGTCTCCGTTCTCCGGTGCCGCCTCTTTCGGCCATCTTCGTCCTCCTTTTTCTCTAGCCGCGGTGCATGATGCGTCCGTCATCCACAGTCGCCGGCATTGAGGTCCTGAGCAGGACAGATCAAAGTTTTGTAGTGCTCCTGCGCAGGAGCGGCGAGTGTGTTATGACATAGCTGCGTCATGCACACAGGCTTCAGAAAGAGGATGAAGATGGTCGACAGAGGAGGCGCCATCATCGGACAACGGAGACGCCCATAAGGCCCACCGCGACACTGTTAGATGAGTATTATAAAGTGTTTTTCTTTGTCGCTCCATTGGGAGACCCAGACAATTGGGTGTATAGCTTCTGCCTCTGGAGGCCACACAAAGTATTACACTTTAAAAAGTGTAACCCCTCCCCTCTGCCTATACACCCTCCCGTGCATCACGGGCTCCTCAGTTTTATGCTTTGTGTGGAAGGAGGCACACATCCACTCATAGAAAAAAAAAAAAAAAGATTTCGCATACATAGTATGACGGATGGAAGAAAAGAGGTCCCCTATGGGGTCCCCGGCATGCTCCCTTCTCACCCCACTATGTCGGCGGTGTTGTTAAGGTTGAGGTACCCATGGCGGGTACAAAGGCTGGAGCCACATGTCGTCTCCTTCACCATCCCTTATGCGGCTCTGGGAGAAGTGGGAGCTTCACCGGTCATTCACCTGCTGAGACCGTGCTCCATCCGCAGCCCCTGGTGGAACCTGCTGGACCGGAGCGTTTTCATCCCCAGGGACCGGGCCCTGCAACCTTGAAGGTACTCGGTGTCCCCAGATGGGGACGGTACGGGGAGAGAGGTCGCCTTTCCCCCCCCCCCAGTAGCGCGGTCCGTTGTTTTTTTATCGGACTTCCGCGCCGACCGTGCCTGCTTGTCGGGCACGGCCTTAAATTTAGTCCCCGGCTTAATCGCGGCCTAGTCGCGAAAAATCCCGCCCCCGGGCCTGCCTGTCAGGGGTAAGGGCGGGATTACCGACAGAGGGCTGGAGCATCTTTGCATGTCTCCCCTCCCCTCTCATGGACCACTATGGGGCCTCCAGATTCCCGCCTTTTACCGGCGCCGCCCATGGCTTCACTCCCCCCTTGAGAGCTCCGGCGGCCATGTTTGGCATTCTGCCGGTGTATGCTGCAGCTGCACAGCTCTACAGCTCTGGGGGACCCACGACAGGGAATCTGGAGGACACCAGCGGTTGGTAAGCCACACCGGTCACCGGTGCTGGTTCCCCTAGGGTGCCGTGATATCTATATATCTATATATATTCGGAATATATATTATATATAATATATATTCGGAACGGCTGTAGAGCCTTTTCCTATATACCCTCTGTGGTCGCTCTCCTAAGGGACACTTATTGCTTACAGCATGTCGTCCACAAGGAGCAAAGCCTCTAAGGCACAGGTTTTTTTCGCAGCCTGTACCTCTTGTGGGGCTATGTTGCCTGCGGGATCCACCTACCCTCACTGTGATCAATGCTCGACTCCTGCCACGCTTGCTCAGCCGGAGCCTAGGGCACTTGTGGGCCCCTCGGCTCATGTAGATCCCCCTGCTCCCCCTGAGCAGGCTGCAGGGACAGAGTCACCGTCATTGGCCTCTTTCGCTGAGAAACTCTGTCACTTTCTCAATCCATGCACAGTCTATGGACAAATGGTCATCTAAGCTCCTTGAGGCATTGCAGTCCAGACCGGGCTCTTCACAGGCCCCGGCCCCTGTTAGTTTGTCTCCTCCAGGGCCTTCTCGGTCCGCGCCGCAGCGCGCTCCCAGGATAGCCCCTAGGTCCCAGGCGGAGGACTCCTGCCCGGATCACAGTCCCAGACCGGCTAAGCGGCCTCGTGGGACTCTTCCCCGGCCTCCTCACGCTGCTCTGAATCTCAGCTTGAGGACTCTCAGGATGACGAGGCGGACGTGGGAGCTCGGGGCTCTGACCCTGACTTCGCCCTCAACCTTGATACCCCTGAGGGGGACGCCTTGGTAAATGATCTTATCTCGTCCATCAACCAGGTGTTGGATCTCTCTCCCCCGCCTCCACCTGTAGAGGAGTCTGCTTCTCAGCAGGAGAAACACCAATTTCGATTCTCCAAACGTACGCGCAATACGTTTTTTGATCACTCTAACTTCAGGGACGCTGTCCATAAGCCCAGAGCGGTCCCGGACAAGCGCTTTGCTAAAAGGCACTCTGACACACGTTATCCCTTTCCACCTGAAGTCGTTAAGGGCTGGGCTCACTCACCCAAGGTGGATCCGCCAGTCTCTAAATTGGCTGCTAGGTCCGTTGTGTCTGTTGCCGATGGCTCATCCCTGAAGGATGCCACTGACAGACAGACAGAGCTCTTGGTGAAGTCTATTTATGAGGCCACGGGCGCATCTTTCGCCCCGGCCTTTGCGGCCGTGTGGGCTCTCCAAGCAATCTCTGCATGTCTGTCTGAGATTAATGCTGTCACGCGGAATTCTGCTCCGCATGTTTCTTCCTTGACCTCTCAGGCATCAGCATTTTCGTCCTACGCCATGAGCGCCGTCCTGGACTCCGCTAGCCGTACGGCCGTGGCATCCGCTAACTCCGTGGCTGTCCGCAGGGCCATGTGGCTGCGCGAATGGAAAGCAGACTCTGCTTCCAAAAGGTTCTTAACTGGTTTGCCTTTTTCTGGCGAACGTTTATTTGGGGAACGGCTGGATGAGATTATTAAGGAATCCTCGGGAAAGGACTCCCCCTTACCACAGTCCAAACCTAAGAGACCTCAGCAGAGAGAGATCCAATCGAGGTTTTGGTCCTTTCGTCCCTCCGCCAAGCCCCAAACCTCTTCGTCCAACCGGCCGGAGAAAGGCCAGAGGAACTCCTATGCGTGGCGGTCCAAGTCACGCCCCCAAAAGGCCGCAGGAGGCACTGCCTCCAAGACGGCCTCCTCATGACTCTCGGCCTCACCTACCCACATCCTCGGTCGGTGGCAGGCTCTCCCGCTTTGGCGACGCATGGTGGCCACACGTTCAAGACCGTTGGGTGAGAGACATTCTGTCTCATGGTTACAGGATACAGTTCAGCTCTCGTCCTGCGGCTCGTTTCTTCAGAACCTCCCCACCCCCTGCACAGGCCGACGCACTTTTTCAGGCAGTGGACGCTCTGAAGATGGAAGGAGTTGTGATTCCCGTCCCCTTTCAGGAACGTGGTCGCGGATTTTACTCCAACTTGTTCGTGGTGCCAAAAAAGGACGGGTCATTCCGTCCCGTTCTGGACCTCAAGCTGCTCAACAGACATGTGAGAACCAGACGGTTTCGGATGGAATCTCTCCGCTCAGTCATCGCTTCAATGTCACAAGGAGACTTCCTAGCATCGATCGACATCAAGGATGCTTATCTCCATGTGCCGATCGCACCCGAACATCAACGTTTCCTGCGGTTCGCCATAGGGGACGAACACCTCCAGTTCGTCGCATTGCCCTTCGGCCTGGCGACAGCCCCACGGGTTTTCACCAAAGTCATGGCATCCGTCGTGGCGGTCCTGCACTCTCAGGGCCACTCGGTGATCCCCTACTTGGACGATCTCCTAGTCAGGGCCCCTTCTCGGGTGGCGTGTCAACAAAGTCTTACCGTCACTCTGGCGACTCTCCAGCAGTTCGGTTGGATCATCAATTTCCCGAAATCCAAGTTGACGCCGACCCAATCACTGACTTACCTCGGGATGGAGTTTCATACCCAGCAAGCGTTAGTCAAGCTGCCGCGCGACAAACAGCTTTCTCTGCAGGCGGGGGTGCAATCACTTCTTCGGAGTCAGTCACACCCCTTACGGCGCCTCATGCACTTCCTGGGGAAGATGGTTGCAGCTATGGAGGCAGTGCCGTTCGCGCAATTCCATCTACGGCCGCTCCAATGGGACATTCTTCGCAAATGGGACAAGAGTGCAGCTTCCCTCGACAAGGACATCTTTCCCTTGCAACCAAAACATCACTTCAGTGGTGGCTCCTACCCACATCTCTGTCTCGGGGAAAATCCTTCCTACCTCCAACCTGGGCCGTGGTCACCACGGACGCGAGCCTGTCAGGTTGGGGAGCGGTTTTTCTCCACCACAGGGCTCAAGGAACCTGGACTCCGATAGAATCGTCCCTTCAGATCAATATCCTGGAGATAAGGGCAGTATATCTAGCCCTATTGGCTTTCCATCGGTGGCTGGAGGGCAGGCAGATCCGAATCCAGTCGGACAACGCCACTGCCGTCGCCTACATCAACCACCAAGGCGGCACTCGCAGTCGTCAAGCCTTCCAGGAAGTCAGGCGGATTCTGCAGTGGGTGGAAGCCACAGGCTCCACCATCTCCGCAGTTCGCATCCCGGGCGTAGAAAACTGGGAAGCAGATTTTCTCAGTCGTCAGGGCATGGACGCGGGGGAATGGTCTCTGCACCCAGACGTGTTTCGAGAGATCTTTCGCCACTGGGGAACGCCGGACGTCGATCTCATGGCGTCACGACACAACAACAAGGTCCCGGCCTTCATGGCACGGTCTCAGGATCACAGAGCTCTGGCAGCGGACGCTTTAGTCCAGGATTGGTCGCAGTTTCGACTGCCTTTATGTGTTTCCCCCTCTGGCGATGCTGCCCAGGGTACTACGCAAGATCAGGTCCGACTGCCGTCGCGCCATTCTCGTCGCTCCAGACTGGCCGAGGCGGTCGTGGTATCCGGATCTGTGGCATCTAACGGTGGGTCAACCGTGGGCACTTCCAGACCGCCCAGACTTGCTGTCACAAGGCCCGTTTTTCCATCTGAATTCTGTGGCCCTCAACCTGACTGTGTGGCCATTGAGTCCTGGCTCCTAGCGTCTTCAGGGTTATCTCAGGATGTCATTGCCACCATGAGACAAGCCAGGAAGCCAACGTCCGCCAAGATCTATTACAGGTCTTGGCAAATCTTCCTATCCTGGTGCGCTAATAACTGTTTTCCTCCATGGCCGTTTGCCTTACCCACATTCCTTTCATTCCTACAATCTGGAATGGACAAGGGTTTGTACCTCGGCTCTTTCAAGGGCCAAGTATCGGCGCTCTCCGTGTTTTTTCAAAAGCGTCTAGCCAGGCTTCCGCAGGTCCGCACGTTCCTGCAGGGGGTCTGTCACATGGTCCCACCTTACAAAAGTCTGTTGGATCCTTGGGATCTTAACAGGGTCCTGACGGCTCTTCAAAAGCCGCCTTTTGAGCCGCTGCGGGATGTCTCTCTCTCCCGTCTTTCGCAGAAGGTGGCCTTCCTGGTGGCAGTCACATCACTTCGGAGAGTGTCTGAGCTTGCAGCACTGTCATGCAAAGCCCCCTTCCTGGTTTTTCACCAGGATAAGGTGGTTCTGCGTCCTGTCCCGGAATTTCTCCCTAAGGTGGTATTCCCCTTTCATCTAAATCAGGATATCTCCTTGCCTTCCTTTTGCCCTAATCCAATTCACCAGTGTGAAAAGGATTTGCACTCTTTGGATCTAGTGAGAGCACTCCGGTTCTACGTGTCTCGCACGGCGCCCCTGCGCCGTTCAGATGCGCTCTTTGTCCTTGTCGCTGGCCAGCATAAGGGCTCGCAGGCTTCCAAGTCAACCTTGGCTCGGTGGATCAAGGAACCGATTCTCGAGGCCTACCGTTCTTCTGGGCTCCCGCTCCCTTCAGGGCTGAAAGCCCATTCTACCAGAGCAGTAGGTGCGTCCTGGGCATTGCGGCACCGGGCTACGGCTCAGCAGGTGTGTCAGGCAGCTACCTGGTCTAGTCTGCACACTTTCACGAAGCACTATCAAGTGCATACCTATGCTTCGGCAGACTCCAGTCTCGGTAGGCGAGTCCTTCAGGCGGCGGTTGCCCACCTGTAAGAGGGGGCCGTTTTCGGCTCTTTTTATCGAGGTATTCTTTTACCCACCCAGGGACTGCTCTTGGACGTCCCAATTGTCTGGGTCTCCCAATGGAGCGACAAAGAAGAAGGGAATTTTGTTTACTTACCGTAAATTCCTTTTCTTCTAGCTCCTATTGGGAGACCCAGCACCCGCCCCTGTTCCCTTCGGGCTGGTTGTTCTTTTGTGTTCACATGTTGTTCATGTTGAATTGCTCTTTTGGTTCATGGTCTTCAGTTCTCCGAACATCCTTCGGATTGAATTTACCCTAGACCAATTTATAAGTTTTCTCCTTCCTGCTTTTGCACCAAAACTGAGGAGCCCGTGGTCCACGGGAGGGTGTATAGGCAGAGGGGAGGGTTACACTTTTTAAAGTGTAATACTTTGTGTGGCCTCCAGAGGCAGAAGCTATACACCCAATTGTCTGGGTCTCCCTTTTTTATGTTCTCACAGTGGCCTGGGCTCTTATATACAGCATGTTAGAATGCTGTATATAAGAGCCCGGTGGTGGTGGCCGCAGCTTATAGGCCAAAAAAATGGTGACAGGTTCCCTTTTAAAGCCGCATTCATACATCCATGATTTGGAGCAGCTGCGGGTCTCCTGACCTGTTCTTGTCAGCCACGTATATGCCTATGAGGCTGTAAATTTGGGGTCAGAAGACCAATGTGTGCCCCGTGATTTAGGCTTTGTACAGTATGTTTTTATCGCATATTCTGATCCAGATTTTAATGCAGTTTTGTCACAAACCTGCAAACAAGTCCGATCACCAGATTTCACAATCCAAACTGCATACATATATATGTAATACAGATCTTGTACACCTGGTGAGTCTGGTGTACTTACTTTGAAAATCCATTTCCATATGGTTGCATAAGTCTGATGGGAATTTTGAGAAACTGTTGCTTTATTAAAATGATCATTTTAAAGTTATTGTAACTTTTACAGCCATTTTAATAAGTACACTAGTATCAAGAAGTTTAAGATTAGTTTAGGCTAGTTTCACACTTCCGTTGGGCGAAATCCGCTGGGTCCGTTGCTGCGTCGTTTTGACGCATCCGTTATGTTTGTGGTGTCAATGGATCCGTTATTTCACAGGAATCCGTTAGCTTATTCCTGTGAAATAACTGACCCGTTGCATCCGTTTGGCATCCGTTTGGCGTCCGTTAGGTGTCTGTCTAACGGAATGCGTTGGCTCTGTGTTTTGTGTTTTTGATTTTTCATTTTTTTATTTTTTTTTTTCCATTCTGGGCATGCTCAGTAGAAATTAGCGGAATCCAGCAGCGGATTCTGTTGTAAAGCACTTTGCAACGGAATCTGCTATCATAGGGAGCCATTATAAATTTTAACGGAAGCAACGGAATCCACTGGTCGGGGTCATTTTGAACCAAGCGAATAACGTTACATTCAGCGTTGCTTCCGCTCGGCGGAAGCAACGGAGCGTCGGCCAACGGAAGCAACGCAGGTACTTTTGGCACATCCGTCAGCCGTCAGATTCCGCTGATTCCCAAGACAGCGGATTGCGCAAAAAAACCCCCCAAAAACACGGAAGTGTGAAAGTACCCTTAAAGGGAAGCTGTCAGCAGGTTTTTGTCTTTATAAACTGCGGCCACCACCAGTGAGCCCTTATAGACAGCATTTTAGAATATTGTATATGTCCCAAAGCTGATCTGTATAATGTAAAAAAAGACCTTTTATTATATTTGCCTAGGGGGGCATTTGGGTCCAATGGCTATCCCTAGTCTTGATCCGGCACAGTCCTCCTTCCCTGCTTCGTGTGGATGACACATCCTACATCATCCACCCGGTGTCCTCCATTGTGTTCTTGCGCTCGGGCACTTCTCTGCCCTGCTGCGGGCAGACCAAAGTATTGTAGTGCGCATGCTTGGGTGGTCTTTGACCTTTTTCCTGCGTCTACGCATTACAGTACAGTCCAGTGCTCCGCCTTCAGCAGGACAGATCAAAGTGCGCAGGAGCACAATGGAGACCTCTGTGTGGATGACATTGGATGCGTCATCCACATAGGGCAGACAAGGAGGACTGTGATGGAAGGAAAAGAGGAGGCGCCGGGCAGAAACCAGCGACACCCATCAAACCGGACCGCCCCCTAGGTGAGTATAGTAAAGGCGTTTATGTTCTACAGCATGGCCTGGGCTTTTATATACAGTATTCTACAATGCTGTATATAAAGGGTCCCTGGTGGTGGCTGCAGCTCATAGGGGACAAATCTGGTGACAGGTTCCCTTTAATAATACAAAGTGTAATGAAGTGCTATGATAGATTATAAATTGAGTCTATAAGTAGTTTTAACCCCTCAAAATTGCTGACAGATGAATGTTAAAGCAGTTTAATCCCAATTAAAAAAATTCCAGATTATGGGAATCTGTCCCTTTTGATGCGATCACCAAAGCTTGTGCCGCGTGCCTTCACGTACTTGTCCGTTAATGACGTCCTCTTGGAGATAGTAGCGGAGATGTCGATGGTTCAGGTTCAGTCCGGACTTCTCCCCGACGAGCAGATTGTGAGCAGTTTATTGCTGCCCCAATTGTCTGCGCTGAACTTTGACTCCAGGGAGTTCCCTCGGCTTTATCTTGATCTTCTCCTACTTATGACGCATTGCACTACTATTTATAACGGATGATCGAGTGAATCATCCCCCGGTATGGAAGGTGGAGGGGGCTGCACATCCACCGGCTGCTTAATAAAAGCGTCTGTGTCGATACTCTCCGCTCATTTACTGTATATACATGTACTGGAGGGGGGCATTCAGTTTCCGTTTGCTCATAGGAATATTGTGAAAATGGGGAGCTGAAAAGTAAAGTTACACCCTTGGATTCCTTTGTGTGTACAGGAAGATTGCACAGCTGCTTCTACCTCCTTTATAGCATTTGAGTCCACATGTACAGTCATGGCAGAAAGTGTTGGCACCCTTGAATTTGTTTCAGAAAATTAAGTATTTTTCCCAGAAAATTATTGCAATTACACTTGTGTTGCCATACACATGTTTATTCCCTTTGTGGGTATTGGAACAAAAGAGAGGAAAATAAGACAATTTGGACATCATTTCATACAGCCCCCAAAAAATGGGCCAGACAAAATTTGTTGGCAACTTTCCAAAATCGTAGAAAAACATGTGATGTTCATTCAGGCTCACATGTGGCATGTAACAGGTGTGGGCAATAAGAAAATCACTCCTGAAACCATATAAAAAGGGGAGAAGTTGACTCAATCTCTGCATTGTCTGTGTGTCCCACACTAAGCATGGAGAACAAAAAGAGAAGAATACTGTCTGAGAACTTAGTTTTCAACAATTGTGGTTCTCATCAACCATTTAAAGGTTACAAGTCCAGAGATCTTCATGTTCCTTTGTCCTAGGTGGGCAACATAATGGAGACCCATGGCATTGTAGCTAATTTTGCTGGACGTGGACAGCAGAAAAGAAATTGACTGGTTGCAATGCGGCATAGTCCAGATGGTGAATAAGCGGCTCCATTCAATTTCCAAAGCAATTCAAGCTGTCCTACAGGCTCAGGAAGCATCCATGTCAGCGCGAACTGTCCATCCACTTTTGACATACTCTATGGAACAGACCCAGGGGGACCCCACTGCTGACACAGACCTAAAAAAAAAAAAAGACTGAAGTTTGCCAAAATATACGAGCGCAAGCCAAAATCCTTTTGGGAAAGCGTCTTGTGGACAGATGAGACCAAGATAGAGCTTTTTGCTAAAACACATCATTCTACAGTTTACCAAAAACAGAATGAGGCCTACAAAGAAAAGAACACAATACATACAGTCAAATATGGTGGATGTCAGATGTTTTGGGGATGTTTTGCTCAGGGCTGTGGAGTCGGAGTCGTGGAGTCGGAGTCGGAGCTCATTTTGATGGAGTCGGAGTCGGTATAAAATGCACCGACTCCGACTCCTAAAATATATAATAAATTGGGGACAGGAGTGCAATGCAGAATGTGCTGAATATTTTACTAAATAACAACATTTAGTATAATGCTTATATTTAAGTGAAAAATTTATTGTAGTATAATGTGAACATCAGACATTTAATTGTTTTTATGATACAATAATCAAGATATTTGGATAGAACATAAAATATTTATTGGATACAACTTTAGAACACAAAAAACTAATAAATTGTAAATATGTAATATTATATATATATATACACAGTGTATATACACACACAAGATATATATGTAATCTACTGTATATTACATAGTGTATTACATATTTACAATTTATTACAGTTTTTTGTGTTCTAAAGTTGTATCCAATAAATATATTTTATGTTCTATCCAAATATCTTGATTATTGTATCATAAAAATTATTAAATGTCTAATGTTCACATACACATATTCATGTACTACAATAAATTTTTCACCTAACTATAAGCAATATATGTAGGAGTCGGAGTCGGAGTCGGAGTCGGTGCAAGAGAATTTGAGGAGTCGGAGTCTGAGTCGGAGTCGAAGGTTTGGCTTACCGACTCCACAGCCCTGGTTTTGCTGTCTCTGGCACTGGGGGACTTGTCTGTGTGCAAGGCATCATGAAATCTGTAGCACACCCAAAGGATTTTGGTGGCAATGCAGTGCTCAGTGTCAGAAATCTCGGTTTGCGTCCTAGGTCATTGGTCCTCCGGCAGGACAATGACCCCAAACATACTTTAAGAAGCCCCCAGAAATGGATGGGAACAAAGCACTGGAGAGTTCTGTAGTGGCTGCAATGAGTTTGGATCTAAATCCCATTGATCATTTGTGGAGAGATCTTTGGGTATGTGCCCGCAATGACTTTTTATCTTCTTCTTTTTTTTTTTTTTGTGTTATGCTGCGTAAACTGACCTGCAATGTCAGTTTATTGGGGGAGTTTTCTGTTCGGAATTTCCCCATAGACTTGGATGGATGTGCAAAAAAGCACATGCATTTCCACTGCATAAACGCACTTAAGACATATAGAAAATGCATGTAATCCACCTAAAGAATCAATACCAAGAAGTTTCCAAAGCAAAGCTGCTTTTATTTAAAGCATCACACACCAAAAAGGGACAAAAACGCAGGGTCAAAAAAAAAAAAAAACTCGATTAAATCACGGAAGTAAACTAAGGTATAGAAATTTTTCGGCATAAAGTTGTGATCGTGGGAATTTAGTCTTAAAATTGCTGAAGTCGCCTTCAAAAATGAGACCTGGAGCAGCTAACAAAAGAAATGACTGCAGTTCTTTATTCCAAAGGATATGCCACCAAATATAACAATTCTTTTCTACAGCCTATTTTTGGAGTTGTCAAATTCTGCCCAAATTTGCGCCCCCCCCCCCTCTTCTCCTCTTTTTTTTTTTTTTTTTTTTTTTTCGCTGTGTTCAACTACACACCAAGGAGCAAAGCATGTGTATACAAAAAATGTGTAATTGCAATAATTTTCTGGGATAAATGCTTCATTGTCTAAAACAATTTCAAGGCCACCGACACTTCTGGCCATGACTAAGTCTATGCGCTTTGCAGGGGTGCAACTCCACAGCCGAATACCCCTTTTTAAAATGGTGAAGTGTTACGATTTGCTCAGGTGTGAGGCGCAGCCTCGGGAGCTAATAACGCACAGTATACGGCAGATCCAGGTTTTAATTTTTTGCTGACAGCCACCTGCAACAAACATAATCCAGGCAGTTTAAAGGGGATGTCCACTACTAGGACAACTCCTTCTGATTCCACATTTTTCCTCAGGTTAAATAATAAAGCCTATATTCACCTCCTGTACCGGCGCCCTTCCAGCGCTGCCAGGGCTCACATGGGGTTGTGATGTCACACAAGCCCATCGACCAATCAGCGCTGGTTTTGTCTGCTCGTTTGGTCTGAAGGCGGGGAATCAACAGGAAGTGATCAGCAGCCACAGCGCTCACTTCCTGTTCGATTTTATAATTTTTGTCCAAAGGTGGGGAGACAGAAGCTCAGATTTTGACACGGGGCTCGCGTGACGTCACAACGAAATGCGACCCCCGCGGCACCGCTGAAACTGCACCAGTACTGGAGTTGAGTATAGGTTTTATTACGGGTGAAATCAGAAGCAGTTGTCCTAGTAGTGGACAACCCCTTTAACCGCTTAGATACAAAGGTCAAAAGCATCCACGGCATGTAGATTGTTTTTCTTTGTTTTTTTTTTTTTTTTTTTTTTTAATTGCAGTGTTTATACTATTGCGGGATCAAGTTCCATTCGGCAATAAAACCCTTTTTGTTTTTTTTTTTTTTTTGTTTTTTTTAAGGGGAACATCGAATCCTTTTATTTTCAAAGTAGCAGCTCTGTTGCCTTGACGACCAACCACTGCTGCTACACTGTAGAACATGCTCAGCTCTTACAAGCTCTGTTCTGTAAAGCATTGCATTGGATCACTGTCTCCTCCCAATCCTGACCAGCTTCAACTCCGTGGTCGGTCTCCTAGGCAACGAGCTGTCAACAAGTGTTAAGGTGAACCTGTAACCGAATGTTTATAATACCTAACGGTCGGTGCTGAGCGGACTGGTCGGATGGGTGTCTGTCCTCTTTCTTCTGAAGCTAGTGTGGATGAAGCGTTCTAGGTCATCCACACTAGCCAACATTGAGGTTCCGCGCAGGCGCACTACAATACTTTGATCTGCACTTCTCAGAGCAGATCAAAGTGCGCCTGCGCAGGACCTCAATGTCGGCTAATGTGGATGACGTAGGACGCATCCTGCACCCAGGCTTCAGAAGGAGGACAAAGATGGCCGAAAGAGGAGGTGCGGACCCAGAGAACTGAGACACCCATCCGACCAGTCTGCTCTGACCATTAGGTAAGTAATATAAGTATCCGGTGACCGTTTCTCATTAATATCTCGAACAGCTTCAAATTTTAATAAGCAGTAAATTGCAAAAGTGCTTGTTTTTACACGCACCATCCAACAATACCCATTTAAGAAGATGGGGATAGCCTATTAATCTGTCATTTAAAACTGCGCAATTTAAGAAACTAAGTCATGGAGTTAATGCTGGATGTATTTATTTTTTTTCTTTTGCTTTGTGCAGTGATATATTTCTTTTCTTTGTATCCTCTTTCAGGTGTAGTGGAGGGCGACCTGTCGGCTGTGGAGGCGTACAAGACGTCAGGAGGAGACATCGCTCGGCAGCTCTCTGCCGATGAAGTGCGTCTTTTGAACCGCCCGTCGGCCTTTGATGTGGGTTACACTCTGGTGCACCTATCTATTCGCTTCCAGAGGCAGGACATGCTGGCCATACTTCTAACAGAAGTGAGCAGCTCTTCTAGTCGGCATTGGGGCACTCTTCCTTCCTGTAAACTGTCAGATCTGTCGCCTCGCACTGTAGGATTTCTTCACGTCTCGATGGGTGAACGTCCTCTATCCCGGGATATAATCATGACGCTCAGACTGTAGTGCAGTGTAATAATTGTGATTTCAAGGTTTTCCATGCTATCCTTTTCCCTATTGACCATGTGTAATTGCAGGTGTCTCAACATGCAGCCAAATGTATCCCCGCCATGGTGTGCCCGGAGCTGACCGAGCAAATCAGGAGGGAAATCGCAGCTTCCATGCACCAGAGGAAAGGAGACTTCGCTTGTTACTTTCTGACGGACCTTGTAACTTTCACTTTACCCGCAGGTAAGTCACCTTCAGCTCACCTCTATGGCACCAACATATTGTGTAATGTCGTAAGTAGAATACAGTGGAACCTCGGATTAAGAGCATAATTGGTTCCGGGACTGTGCTCTTAAATATATAATAATTTATTCATTTATATAGCGCTATTAATTCCATAGCACTTTACATACATTGGCAACACTGTCCCCATTGGGTCTCACAATCTAACTGTTTTTGGAGTATGGGAGGAAACCGCAGTACCCAGAGGAAACCCACGTAAAACACAGGGAGAACATACAAACTCCTTGCAGATGGTGTCCTTGGTGGGAATTGAACCCAGGACCCTAGCGGTGCAAGACTGCAGTGCTAACCACTGAGCCACCGTGCCGCCCTAAACAAAGTTACTCTATCAAAGCGAATTTTCCCATAGGAAATAATTGAAATGCAGACAATTCGTTCCACAACCCAAAAATATTTACTGTATTTATACACTTATTACAGTAATACAATATAATGTACTGTATGTATATAATATTACAGTGCACTAATACAACATACTGTACAGTAAAACATAAAACAAATTAAACTGCATGTTAGCTTACACAAGAATGAATGGTGTGCGGAGGTACAGTATAGAGAGAAAGTGATGTATAAATATGACCTTTATTCTAGTATAATACACGATAAAACACACCCCAAATGTATTCTCCCCAAAATAAGGGCATCGCAAAGCTAAATGTGGGGTAGGGATACAGCACTGGCAGATTACAGTACAGTATCCACAAATGCAAATTGATATACGTTCTATATAGTATATACTGTACTGTACAATGGTATACAGTATATATGTACAGAAAGTTACCTCCAGAGTGGGTCAGAGCGCAGTGAGAACTATGATAAGCCATGGACTTCCATAGCCCCCCATCCCAGATGTGGCCCCCCCCCAGAACCCACCCTGGATGTGCCCCATCCATCCTTCCTACAGTCCCCACCCTGGATATGCCCCATCATAAGCCATGGACTTCCATAGCCCCCAACATCCCCACCCTAGATGTGCCCCATCCATTCTTCCTATAGTCCCCACCCTGTATGTGCCCCATCCATCCTTACTATGGTCCCTACCCACCATCCCCACAGTCCCAGTCCCTATTGTACACTTGCTTTGGCAAAACTAATTTGTATTTGGTCCTGCCAATAAAGCTTGATTTGATTTGAAAGGACAGAACCGGAAGTGTGCACGGTGAGTATTTGCTCTTATTGCAAATCATTGCTCTTAAAGTTTTTTACAAATGTGTAACTTTGTTTCCTTGTTTTGCAAAACACTCTCAATCCAAGTCACTCTTAATCCAAGATTCCACTGTGCTTCCATCGCTGCTTGTCACTTATCCGCAAAACAATGGAACTCAGCCTGAGATTTCCAAATCTGCACATGTGAACGCATGAAATGAATTGGCATGCTGCGGATGAAAAAAATCTGTGCATTATGCAGATAAGAGTTGTTGAATGTCATCCACTTTGCTGGTGTACGGTATTGCGATGTGGATTTCTGCAGGCAAATCTGCAAGAAAAATCCACACCAAATATGCAAAGTGTGAACTTGGCCTAAGGAGTACTTTGCACATTGCGACATCGCTAGCATCGGCTAGCGATGTCCAGTGCGATAGCACCCGCCCCCGTCGTACGTGCGCTATCTTGTGATTGCTGCCGTAGCGAACATTATCGCTACGGCAGCATCACACGCACTTACCTGGTCGGTGACGTCGCGGTGACTGCCGAACAATCCCTCCTTCAAGGGGGAGGTGCATTCGGCGTCCGTCACCACGACGTCACTAATCGTCCGGCCAATAGAAGCAGAGGGGCGGAGATGAGCGGGACATTGCCGGTGGAGGCAGGTAAGGAGATGTTTGTCATTCCAGCGGCTTCACACACAGCGATGTGTGCTGCCGCAGGAACGACAAACAACATCGTACCTGCAGCAGGAGCGACATTATGAAAATGAACGACGTTACACCGATCACCGATTTTTGACTGTTTCACGCTCGTTCATCGTCGCTCCTAGGATTTACACATTGCGATGTCGCTACCGGCGCCGGATGTGCGTCACAACAACCGTGACCCCGACAATATTTTGGTAGCGATGTCACGAAGTGCCATGTGGGGAGCAGAGGGAGCTAATATTAGCACTGGTTGGCTGTTTTAGTATGATATAATATGCGATACTGTAGATAGTCCTGAGATTTAGTCCTTTCTTGCGTCTCTGCAGATATAGAGGATCTTCCTCCCGCTGTTCAGGAGAAACTGTTTGATGAAGTTCTGGACCGGGATGTTCAAAAAGGTAATTGTTTCTGCTGATTGCACAAACCTTCCCTATAACATGAATTATTTATCACCTGCACTCTCTATTCCAGAACTAGAGGAGGAATCTCCCATTATTAACTGGTCACTGGAGCTGGGGACCCGTCTGGACAGCAGACTTTATGCACTTTGGAACCGCACTGCAGGCGACTGCCTGCTGGACTCCGTACTACAAGCAACCTGGGGCATCTACGACAAAGACTCGGTGCTAAGGAAGGCTCTGCATGACAGCCTCCATGACTGCTCCCACTGGTAAGGGCCCCGGGGACGCCTTACAGCTCCTATTTATCTCTCAGCTTAAAGGGAATCTGTCACCAGAGTTTTGCTATGTAAACCGAATGATGTAGGGGCTGAGAGCCTAATTCCAGCGATATCGCTTACTGGTCTGCCTATGACATTTTGATTAAATCCATTGTTTTCTTTGCTGCAGATCTAGCCGTGATCTGAATGCTGGGCTGTGTATCACCCCACTCACCACTGATTGGCAGCTTTCTGCTATGTAATCTGAAGACTCTGCTAGGGGCTGAGACCTTGATTTCTGGGATAGCTTTCTGTGTACACTGTATATTGTCAGAAAGCTGCCAATCACTAGTGAGGTTGGGGGTTATACAGCCGGAGGTTTGGGAGGCATGACACAGCTAGTCCTGCGGTGATAAAACACTGATTTTCTAGAAAGCACGCACAGGCCAGTAAGTGACATATCCCGGAAATCAAGGTCTCAGCCCCTACATCGTGCTTCTCTCAGATTACATAGCAGAAAAGCTGCTGTCAGATTCCCTTTTAAATTTAACTAAACTTGACCTGCTTATTAAACTGTTATTTTCATCCTCTCAAATCTTCTTTTTATAAGGCCTACTTAGTTTTTGGTTAATGATTTTCATGCATATTTTATTTATACAGTGTGTCCACCGCCATTTAACTTGAGAACGGCGGCAGCTATAGGCGTAGAAGTGGTGTCTAGGTATAGTAAAGTATCCATGCGCTACACAATGAAACCACCTATAGCGCCACCTGGTGGAAACCAACGGAGTTAGCATTTTTATTTCGAAAACTGAACGAGATAGAGAAAAAAAGTGAATTACAAAGTTGTAGGGCATAATCAATTCAATATGAATCGACACCTTGCATACAGAAATGCTATGATTAGAACGTGTAAAACTCACAAGGCTGCGGACGTGAAGCGATACCTCATGGAGACCTTCCTACAAGTCATTGGGTATGGTGGCTTTGTGGAGTGGCCTTCACGCTAACCTGATCTGACCCCAGTGGACTTCTGGCTACTTTACTATACCTAGACACCACTTCTATGCCTATAGCTGCCACCGTTCTCAAGTTAATGGTGGTGGACAGGATATGGGTGGACACACTGTATTAACAAGAATTGCTTTTTACTTTTGTTTAACCATTGTTGGGGTTTTGTTTTGTTTTTTTTCTTTTTCTCCCAGGTTTTACAGCCGTTGGAAGGAGTGGGAGTCTTGGTACTCGCAGAGCTTTGGACTACACTTCTCTCTGAGAGAGGAACAATGGCAGGAAGACTGGGCGTTTATTCTCTCACTAGCTAGCCAGGTAAGGAGTAGAAATCCCCTGTGTGATGTATGATTGAATAAGGAATATAGAATGACACTTCTGTACCCGTCCATTACGGTCTCTATGGGCACAGTCTCTATATACAGTAGCGACCAAAAGTTTTGCATTTGTTTTCAAAGTGTGATTTACTTTTGCCTGGTGGTTGTGAGGCCATCTTCCTGGTGATGAAAACTGACTGCAAATGTTTTGTATCTACTATGTATTGATCACAACATCGAGAGTCATTTATTCTTTACAATTCCATAACTTAGTATTTTTTAGTATAACCTCTTGCTTTAATTACTGCACCGCACCGACGGGGCATTGATTCCACTCAGGTATTAAAGACCTCTTTAGGGATCTTGCTCCATTCCATTTGCAAATCTGCAAACTATTTCTTTATTGTTCTGGGTCCTGGCCCCAACTTATTACCCTAACTCATCCCAAAGGTGCTCTTCTATAGGGTGTAAATGAGGTGATTTGGCTTGGCCGTTGCAAAAGATGAATATTTTTCTTTTCTAACCAATTTGCTTAGGATCATTGTGTTGCTTGAACTTCCAGCCCCGGCCTACTTTGGGTTTACCATGTGGCAGCATTATATTTTCCAGTATATCGTTGTACATGGTAGCATTCATAGCAGCCTCAAACCATGACATTGCCACCACCATGTTTCACTGAAGGTATTTGGTATGGATTGCCACACTATATACTGCCCAACTGGAAAACTACCAAACAGAATGAACTTGGATTCATCCGACCACAACACCTTGGACCAACCTGTCTCTTTCCATTGCTGTGTTCTTTGCAAACACCAGTCAAACCTTCCCATTCTCTGCGGAGATGAGACTTCTTGACTGGAACCCGTGCATCCAAGCCTCCTGCTCATAGCTGTCACACCACAGTTTGGCGACTCACTTTGACCCCATACTATTAATTTTTGTGGAAAATCTGTACAGCACTTTTATGGACATCAGATACAGACTTTTTCTTAAAGGGAACTTGTCATCAGGATTTTCCCCTATGAACTAGTGAGCTCTTGTATACAGCATTCCAGAATATTGTATATAAAGAGCCCAGGCTGCTATGTAGAAAGAAAAAAAAAAAAACAAAACACCTTATTACTCACCTTGGGGAAGGGGGGTGGTTCGGTGCGATGGGCATCACTGCTCTTGGTAAGGCGCCTGCTCCATCTTATGCACACAGTTTTCCTTCCCAGCCCCGTGTACATGACGTATCCTATGTAATCCACACCGAGGTGCACTTTAATGTGCCCAGCTGAGGGCAGAGCAAAGTGTTACGAGGGGCTGCTAAGTCTTTGTCTTTACCCAGAAAGAAACGAGATAGGATGATGAAACTTTACATTTATTCCACATACTCTCCACTGATGTCAATACATGTCTTACATCGGTATTCCAAGTTCTGTAAGCCCAGCTAAAAGAAGGATTTTGGTCGTGCCTCAAACAAGCCATCCGTAGCAGCCATGGCATCAGAAATGGTGTGAAATTTGGTACCCTTGAGGTGTTTCTTCAGGTTTGGAAACAGATGATAGTTGGAGGGAGCTAGATCTGATGAATAAGGTGGGTGGTCACCGTCTGGAATCCCAGCTCTGCCAGTTTTGCCGTGGTCGCTTGTGCAGTGTGAGCAGAGGCGTTGTCTTGCAGGAGCAATATTCCTTTGGACAGCTTGCTGCACCTTTGGCCTTCAGAGCTGCCTTCAATTGGACCAAAAGTTCAGTGTAATACCTTGTATTGATGGTGGAACCCTTTTGAAGATAGTCCACTAGCAGCACACCCTCCTTATCCCAGAACACAGACACCATCACCTTAGTGGCTGATTTTTGCACCATGAGCTTTTGTATGAGGAGAACCACTATGCGTCCATTCTTTTGACTGCTCCTTGTTTTCAGGGTCATACAAATAAATCCAGGTCTCATCCATAGTGACCGGTCGATTCTGGAAGTTCTTATCAGTCTGGAAACGCTGACAAATGGACCGGAAGTTTTCACTCGCATGCTTCACTGATCTGTTGTCAAACATTTGGGGACCCACTTTGCAGATCACTTCCTCATGTCCAAATGTTCATGGCTAATGACACAAACACGTTCACGGGAAATCCCCATGATGTCTGCTGTTGCTTTAGCTGAAATTCATCAATTCTCCAGTATGAGGTTGTGCACAGCATCGACAATCTCCGGAACAACCACCACTCTCGCTCGTCCAGGACGTTCCTCATCATTGGGGCTGAAGTGGCTCGTTTTCAATTTGATAACCCAGTTCTTAACTGTGGAATATGAGGGGCATTGATCCCCCAATATCTGCGACATATCACCATGAATAACCTTCGCGGACTTTCCTTGCAGAAACAAGAAGTTTATCCCTCCTCTGCTCTCAGTTGCTGTGAATATCGCATTAGACTCTGACCATTAGACCATTTTTTTGTTTTCCCGCGTGTGTAGAACATTGTTGCCATAAGCAGCAAACACAAGATCTTGAAAACATATATTAGACACATAAGGCTTTCATGTGATGTAACATTCGTTATCATAGAAACAAAAAAAAAATCACAAAGCCAAAGACTTATCAGCAGCCACTTGTATAATGCGCAGGCGCGAGAAAAAGGTCAAAGACCGCCCGCACGTGCGCACTACAGTACTTTGATCTGCCCTCGGCTGGGCAGAGAGAAGTGCGGAGGAGCGCCTTGGAGGACACTGTGCAAATGATGCAGGATTGTAACCATTACAACACTGTAATTTAATGTAACCTTTGCGGTGTATGATCTTTTTAAGTTATGCAATACATAAAATATACACAAAGAATTTGAAGGTTTCTTGACCGTGTGTTGTATTTTCTCGCTTTTATCTTCCAGCCAGGGGCCAGCCTGGAGCAAACGCACATCTTTGTTCTTGCGCATATTCTCAGAAGACCAATCATAGTATACGGAGTGAAATATTACAAGAGCTTCCGCGGGGAGACGTTGGGATACACTCGTTTTCAAGGTAGAACTAATATCTGCTGCATCACATCAGTAAGGTACAGACTCTGCAATGTACTGTGGGGTGAAAAAGTATGTGCCCCCTTCCTGATTTTCTTATTCTTTTGCAGGTTTGTCTAACTTAAATATTTCAGATCACCAGACAAATATAAATATTAGACAAAGAAAACACAAAATGCAACTTATAAATAAAAGCCTTTTATTAAGGCACACGGCCCCCCTGTGGCAGGCACACGGCCCCCCTGTGGCAGGCACACGGCCCCCCCTGCGGCAGGCACAAACTGCCCCCCTGCGGCAGGCACAAACTGCCCCCCTGCGGCAGGCACAAACTGCCCCCCTGTGGCAGGCACAAACTGCCCCCCTGTGGCAGGCACAAACTGCCCCCCTGTGGCAGGCACAAACTGCCCCCCTGTGGCAGGCACAAACGGCCCCCCTGTGGCAGGCACAAACGGCCCCCCTGTGGCAGGCACAAACGGCCCCCCTGTGGCAGGCACAAACGGCCCCCCCTGTGGCAGGCACAAACGGCCCCCCCTGTGGCAGGCACAAACGGCCCCCCTGTGGCAGGCACAAACGGCCCCCCTGTGGCAGGCACAAACGGCCCCCCTGTGGCAGGCACAAACGGCCCCCCTGTGGCAGGCACAAACGGCCCCAGGCTGCTGCTTTTAGTAAAATAAATTCTTTCCTTACCTTCTCCAGTGCTGTCCTCCCTCGTGTCTCCCTCCGTGCTGCTGAGTTCCTGCACTTCCTGGTTCTCGGTGCCGGTCATGTGATCGGTACAGCAGAGTAACATCTCTGCATGCCTGATCACAGCAGCAGGAGGGAGACACGCTGGAGGAGGTAAGTAAAAGAGTTTGTTTTTTTTATTTTACTATGGGCTGCAGTATGGGGGCCATATCCAACACAGGTGGGCATGTGCGATCAAAGGGGAGCACAGGCACAAATAATATGCGCCGATCCCCCAGCCCGTCACCGCGGTGCGGTTTCAGCACCACGGTGATGGACTGCGGCAGTGCATATTATATGAGCGGGAGCAGGAGATCTAACGCTGCAGCCTTAGCCGCTCACCAGCTTCTAGCACCGCTCCAGAGCTGCCCCCACCTCCCCTGGACCCTGCAGTATATAAACCGTATATTCGGATTATAAGACGCACCCCCTACTTTCCCCCAAAACAAAAGTGCGTCTTATAAAGCGAAAAATACGGTAATTGCCCCCTAAACATAACAGGTTGCACATCCATTAGCAGGAACAACTGCAATAACTGTGTGTGTGTGTGTGTGTGTGTGTGTGTGTGTGTGTGTGTGTTGTCGTCGTCGTTGTTGTCTTTTTGTTTTTAACACTCTTGAGGAATTTGGCCCAGTCATCTTCTTCACACAGGGTCCTGTAGGCTTGGATTTCTTTTTTGCCATAATAATAATTAAAGGGAACCGGTCACCAGATTTGGTGACAAGCTGCGGCCACCACCACTGGGCTCTTATATACAGCATTCTAACATGCTGTATATAAGAGCCCAGGCCGCTGTGTAGAACGTAAAAATCACTATATAATACTCCCCTAAGCGGTTGGTGCGGTGCAGACTAGTCAAATGGGTGGCTCCGGGTGTGGCGCCTCCTCTTTCGGCGACACACACTGGCATTGAGGCCCTGCGCAGGCGCACTACAATACTTTGATCTGCCCAGCGCAGGACCTCAATGCCAGCGCTTGTGCATGATGTAGGACGCGTCATGCACCCCGGCTTCAGAAGGAGGACAAAGATGGCCAAATGAGGAGGCGCCGCACCCGGAGAACGGAGACACCCATTTGACCAGTCTGCTCCGCACCAACCGTTTAGGTGAGTATTATAAAGTGACTTTTACGTTCTACACAGCGGCCTGGCCTCTTATATGCAGCATTGTAACATGCTGTATATAAGAGCCCACTGGTGGTGGCCGGCCGCACTTATAGTCCCAAAATCTGGTGACAAGTGCCCTTTAATAAAAAAAAAAAATAAAAAAAAAAGGCCTTCATTTATAAACTGCATTTTGTGTTTACTTGCATAATCTTTTGTCAAATGTTTCAGATCCTCAAACAAATTTAAAGTGTGTCAAACCTGCAGAAGAATAAGAAATCAGGAAGGGGGCAAACACTTATACACACCACTGTATGTACATTTTGTACAGGCTGCACCACAGTATCACTTAGTTTACCATACAAGTACAGTGACTTAAAAAAGTAGGGCAATAAATAGTCCTTGTAGTCCCTGTTGGCTGTCTGCCAGATTTCTTCCTATATTATGTGTAGTAAAAAAAAAAAAAGCGGTCAATCAGCATCAGGTTGGCAAGTAACCAACGACTCCTAAACTATAGCTGACTCCATAGAGAGCGGCCATAAGGTATTGTAGATCTTTTAGTAGTTCTCCACATTGAGGATAGAAGGTAAGTATTTTCAGATATTCGCATCCTTGCCTTAAACATTATAACCTGAAGAGTCCTGCCTCGACCATACACAAGCAACACAATATTTACTATGGGACTTTGACAGTGAGGATATGTTTCTTGCATCGTCCTCCTTGAATGAAAGGGGTTCTCCAAGAATCATTATGAAATAAAATTATTTTTCATGTGTATTAATTTCATTGAATTGAATTAAAAAAAACAAAACAAAAACCGAAAAAGGCACGCTTTATCTAGTGCACGCTGTCAGAATTTTAAAGATGGCAACTTCCATCTAGAGTGTGCAGCCCATCCTGGGACAGATATCCTCCCTGCACTGTCAGGCTGACTCCGATGGATATTCATTCTCAGTCAACTAAAAAAAGTGTTAATTTTCTCCTTTAATCCACTCCGCTCAGCCTCCTGGCAGATGGACTGAACAGAGGAATGAGAGTTCACAATGCCTGACCTATTTTTTTTTTTTTTCTTTTCTTTTTTTAAAATTAAAAAAAAAAGGTATGCTTTATCTAGTGCACGCTGTCAGAATTTCAAAGATGGCAACTGCCATAAATCAGTGTGCACCCGTCCTATGGTTCAGAGGACACGCAGTATGATGGGCTGTGTGATGAATATCTCCTCATCTATGTTGGATCAGAGCAGCTTCTGGTCAGGCATTGTGAACTCTCATTCCTCTGTTCAGTCCATCTGGCAAGACGCTGAGCGGAGTGGACTAAAGGAGAAAATTAACACCTTTCTTTAGTTGACTGAGAATGAACATCCATCGGAGTCAGCCTGACAGTGCAGGGAGGACGTCTGTCCCAGGATGGGCTGCACACTCTAGATGGAAGTTGCCATCTTTAAAATCCTGACAGAGTGCACTAGATAAAGCGTGCCTTTTTGCTAAATAAAATGTTTAAATTTTTTTTTTTTTTTTTTTTTTTTTTTTTTTTATTGATCAAATTTCCTGGAGAACCCCTTTTAATTGCTTATTAGGATCAAGCCAGAGATAACAGCAATATAAATGAAAATGTGAAAAGGTCTAATACACTCTTACCGTGCCCTGGCTGCTTGTCTTTTTCTCAGGAGTGTACTTGCCACTTTTGTGGGAGCAGAGTTTCTGCTGGAAAAGCCCAATTGCTTTGGGCTACACAAGGGGACACTTCTCAGCTCTGGTAGCAATGGAGAATGATGGCTATGACAATCGTGGGGCCGGTGCAAATCTAAACACAGACGACGACGTAACGGTTACATTTCTGCCGCTCGTGGACAGTGAACGGAAGCTCCTACACATTCACTTCCTGTCAGCGCAAGAGGTAAGAGGCCGTGCAGGCTCCTCCATGGTATGTTCACCAAATTATATGGGGTTGTTTTCATTCCCTCCACTTCATTGCTGTCATGATAAAGAAATTTCAGTGTAATATAAGTAGTAGTAATGTTTTAAAGTGAGTCAGCTTTCATTTTCCATTATTGAACTCGGTCTATAGCTGACATTTCTAGATTAGGGGTGCACAACATCTATATTTTTTTTTTTTTTTGTCCAAGAGCCACATTGTCACACACAACCTAATCCAGAGGGCCACCAAAAAATTTAAAGGAGTATTTACTTGTATACGTCTGCACAACCAAGTTTTGAGTATTTGATCTGGACCTTTGATTTTTATTTTTATTTTTTTTTTTTGGAGCAGAAACTCAATGTGAACTGAGTTTTTGGAGCTGAAACTCAACTAAATCCTCCTCATAATCTCAAAAATAAATTTTGAGGATTTTTGAGTTCTAACATGAAGCAGAGTATGGATTGCTACATGATCATATCCACCGTCAGTACAGGAATATCACCAAGCTTAATACAGTCATCAACTGCAGTTTCAGGTCCGCTCCATATACACTTGTATGATGTAATCCTACAGCTCCCAGTATGTTTTTAAGAAGATACTGGGAGTTGTTGTTGTTACCAGCCATTATCAGACTTGGACCCCTCATGAGACTCTGGCATGATCAAAAATTAACATTTACATCCAGGCACCTTTTATACGTGACGTCTTCTCTGATCATTCCCATCCCTTTTGTCTCCACGTAGTACTGGTGCCATGATGAGATTTCATGCCCACAGCTCATCTCTGCAGACTTCCCTCTTCTCCACCTACAGCAGCACATCCCAACACTAGGCCTTTTTTAAAATAAATTATCAAACTGCCCCATAAATAAAGATATATCTCCCATGCTGCACCCCTGAATAAATAATTGCCCCTTTACTGTGCTTCCTGCACAAAATAATATTCCCCCACACAGCTCCTCTCCCTCTATTACCCCCCACACAGCTCCTCTCCCTCTATTACCTCCCACACAGCTCCTCTCCCTCTATTACCTCCCACACAGCTCCTCTCCCTCTATTACCTCCCACACAGCTCCTCTCCCTCTATTACCTCCCACACAGCTCCTCTCCCTCGATTACCTCCCACACAGCTCCTCTCCCTCGATTACCTCCCACACAGCTCCTCTCTATCTATAACCTCCCCCCCCCTCCCCATACCCACAGCTTCTCTGTCTATAACCCCCCATACCCACAGCGCCTCTTCGTCTATAACCTCCCCCTTTATACCCACAGCGCCTCTCCGTCTATAACCCCCCCCCCTATACCCACAGCACCTCTTCGTCTATAACCTCCCCCCTATACCCACAGCGCCTCTTCGTCTATAACCTCCCCCCTATACCCACAGCGCCTCTTCGTCTATAACCTCCCCCCTATACCCACAGCGCCTCTTCGTCTATAACCTCCCCCTTATACCCACAGCGCCTCTCCGTCTATAACCCCCCTCTATACCCACAGCGCCTCTTCGTCTATAACCTCCCCCTTATACCCACAGCGCCTCTCCATCTATAACCCCCCCCCCCCCATACCCACAGCACCTCTTCGTCTATAACCTTCCCCCCCATATACCCACATCGCCTCTCCGTCTATAACCCTCCCCCCCCCCCCCATACCCACATCGCCTCTTCGTCTATAACCCCCCCCCCCCATACCCACATCGCCTCCGTCTATTCCCTCCCACACAGCGCCTCTCCGTCTATAACCCTCCCCTGAAATCTGTGCCTCCTTCACAATCCTCTCCCTCGTTGCCCCATATATGGCACCCCCCCTCCTACATTAGGATGAGTACTCTTCGGCTCCTCCTGGAGTGTGTACGCACATCCTTGCCTCCTCTGCGCTTCGGCGGCGGCAGCAGCCATATGATGGGGTCATGGCGCGGCGTGCTGTCCTCCTCCTCATGCCGCTATGCCCTAGTCCTGGCACTGAAACATTTAGCTGTATTTGCCTATGAAAGACGTGAATACAGGGAGGTGGGAGCCGGAGCCCCCGGTTCTCTGCGAGCTGCACAGCATCCTTCGGCAGGCCGCCTGCCCTAGATAGTCATGAACAGGAACCCATCTTACAGGACTTTTTTCTTTGTCGCTCCTTATTGGGAGACCCAGACAATTGGGTGTATAGCTATGCCTCCGGAGGCCACACAAAGTATTACACTAAAAGTGTAAAGCCCCTCCCCTTCAGCCTATACACCCCCCGTGCTGCCACGGGCCCATCAGTTTTTATGCTTTGTGCGAAGGAGGCACACATGCACGCATAGCTCCACAGCTTAGTCAGCAGCAGCTGCTGACTATGTCGGATGGAAGAAAAGAGGGCCCATAACAGGGCCCCCAGCATGCTCCCTTCTCACCCCACTCTTGTCGGCGGTGTTGTTAAGGTTGAGGTATCCATTGCGGGTACGGAGGCTGGAGCCCACATGCTTCTTTCCTTCCCCATCCCTCAATTAGGGCTCTGGGTGAAGTGGGATCCTTTCGGTCTCCAGGCACAGGAGACCGTGCTCCATCCACAGCTCCTGAGGACCATGCTGGATAGGAGCCGAGTATCGTTCAGGGACATGGCCCTGCTACTTTGAGGTACTCTGTGTCCCCGTGGGGACCGCGCACAGCAACACTCCAGCATTGCTGGGTGTGCTAGTGCACCGGGGACAGCAGCGCTGACTGCGTTTGTGCCATTACACACTTCAGCGTCGCTGAGTGTGTTCGTGTAGGGGGGACTGCCGCGCTGACCGCCGCTGCCATGGTTATCACTGCGGCGCGGCTGGGACTGTTAATGCGCCGGGGACTTCCGCGCCGACCGCGCTTATACGGCGGCCGCGCTTATAACTCGAGTCCCCGGCTTTTGCGGCCTAGTCTCGTTTTCTTCCCGCCCCCAGCCCTGCCAGTCAGGGGAAGGGCGGGACGCTGTACAGGACGGCAGCACTGAGGGCTGGAGCATGCTTTGCATACTCCACCCCCCTCACTCTGCACAGTGGGGCACCAGTTCCCGCACTTTTCTGGGTCACGCCCACGGCTCCCTCCTCTCCTCAGGACGCCGGCAGCCATTCCTCTCAGCTCTGCTAACGCTGGAGAGGAGAGAGACAAGCTCAGGGAGACCCAGGCAGGATTTCTGGTGCCCACACAACCGCTTTGCGAAGGCGGTAAGCAGCACCTGTGGTGCTGGCCCCACTAGTGCAGAAGTGTACTTATAGATTATATGATTATAGTCTATACTTTACACTGTATGGTGCACTGTTGATTTTTGTCTATATAACCTCCTGTATTGCTCAGAGGAGACAACAGCATGTCGTCCACAAATAGCAAGGGTGCCAAAGCACAGACTTACTATGCTGCCTGTGCAGCATGTACGGCTATACTGCCGGCAGGTTCCACTGACGCTCATTGTGTGCAATGCTCGGCCCCTGTGGCACTTTCTCAGCCGGAGCCTCTGCTAAGGGTGGCCCAGGGAGAACCACCTGTTAACACTGTCCAGGTGACAGGGACGGAGTTTGCAGTTTTTACTGAAAGACTTTCTGAGACTATGGCTAAGATATTAGAAGCCTTGCAGTCCAGGCCGGCATCTCAAGCCAGGGGCACTGTGGAATCATTGCCCCCTGGTCCCCCTCAGTTGGAACAGCAATGTCCTCCCGGGGTGTCTCATGGATCCCAGGGTGAGGTCTCTGACACGGACCGCAGCCCCAGACCGATTAAGCGAGCTCGCTATGATATCCCCTCGACATCATCACAATGTTCAGGGTCTCAGCGAGAGGACTCTCTGTATGATGAAGCGGAGGTAGCTGATCAGGATTCTGATCCTGAAGCCGCTCTCAACCTTGATACTCCTGATGGGGACGCCATAGTGAATGATCTTATTGCGTCCATCAATGAAATGTTGGATTTTTCTCCCTCGGCTCCTCCAGTGGAGGAGTCAGCCTCTCAGCAGGAGAAATTCCGTTTCAGGTTTCCCAAGCGTACAAAGAGTATGTTTCTGGACCACTCTGACTTCAGAGAGGCAGTCCAGAAACACCGAGCTTGTCCAGATAAGCGTTTTTCCAAGCGCCTTAAGGATACACGTTACCCTTTCCCCCCTGACGTGGTCAAGGGCTGGACTCAGTGTCCCAAGGTGGATCCTCCAATCTCCAGACTTGCGGCTAGATCCATAGTTGCAGTGGAAGATGGAGCTTCACTCAAGGATGCCACTGGACAGACAGATGGAGCTCTGGTTGAAATCCATCTATGAAGCTATCGGCGCGTCTTTTGCTCCAGCATTCGCAGCCGTATGGGCACTCCAAGCTATCTCAGCTGGTCAGGCGCAAATTGACGCACTCACACGTACGTCTGCGCCGCAGGTGGCGTCCATAACCTCTCAAACGTCGGCATTTGCGTCCTACGCTATTAATGCTGTCCTGGACTCTGCGAGCCGTACGGCGGTTGCAGCCGACAATTCGGTGGCAATACGCAGGGCCTTGTGGCTGCGGGAATGGAAGGCAGATTCGGCTTCCAAAAAGTGCTTAACTGGATTGCCATTTTCTGGCGACCGTTTGTTTGGTGAGAGATTGGATGAAATCATCAAACAATCCAAGGGAAAGGAAACATCCTTACCCCAGGCCAAACCAAAAACACCCCAACAGAGGAGGGGGACAGTCGAGGTTTCGGTCCTTTCGGGGTGCGGGCAGGTCCCAATTCTCCTCGTCCAAAAGGCCTCAGAAGGATCAGAGGAACTCCGATGCATGGCGGTCTAAATCACGCCCTAAAAAGACCGCCGGAGGTGCCGCTACTAAGGCGGCTTCCTCATGACTTACGGCCTCCTCACACCGCATCCTCGGTCGGTGGCAGGCTCTCCCGCTTTTGCGACACCTGGCTACCACAAGTAAAAGACCGTTGGGTGAGAGACATTTTGTCTCACGGTTACAGGATAGAGTTCAGCTCTCGTCCTCCGACTCGATTCTTCAGAACATCTCCGCCTCCCGAGCGAGCCGAGGCTCTTCTGCAGGCGGTGGGCATTCTGAAGGCAGAAGGAGTGGTGGTCCCGGTTCCTCTTCAGCAACAGGGTCACGGTTTCTACTCCAACCTGTTTGTGGTTCCAAAGAAGGACGGGTCCTTCCGTCCTGTTTTGGACCTAAAACTGCTCAACAAACACGTAAGGACCAGGCGGTTCCGGATGGAATCCCTCCGCTCCGTCATCGCCTCAATGTCCCAAGGAGATTTCCTAGCATCGATCGATATCAAGGATGCTTATCTCCACATACCAATTGCTCCAGAGCATCAGCGCTTCTTGCGCTTCGCCATAGGAGACGAACACCTTCAGTTCGCGGCACTGCCGTTCGGCCTGGCGACAGCCCCAAGGGTTTTCACCAAGGTCATGGCTACAGTAGTTGCGGTCCTCCACTCTCAGGGTCACTCAGTGATACCTTACTTAGACGATCTGCTGGTCAAGGCACCCTCTCAAGAGGCATGCCAACACAGCCTCAACGTTACTCTGGAGATTCTCCAGAGTTTCGGGTGGATCATCAATTTTCCAAAGTCAAATCTGACACCGGTCCAATCGCTGACATATCTTGGCATGGAGTTTCATACTCTTCCAGCGATAGTGAAGCTTCCGCTGGACAAACAGCGTTCACTACAGACAGGGGTGCAATCTCTCCTTCAAGGTCGGTCACACCCCTTGAGGCGCCTCATGCACTTCCTGGGGAAGATGGTGGCAGCAATGGAAGCAGTCCCTTTCGCGCAGTTTCACCTGCGTCCACTTCAATGGGACATCCTACGCAAGTGGGACATTATGCCGACGTCCCTAGACAGGAACGTCTCCCTCTCTCAGGCAACCAAAGCTTCCCTTCGGTGCTGGCTTCTTCCCACCTCATTATCGAAGGGGAAATCCTTCCTACCCCCATCCTGGGCGGTGGTCACGATGGACGCGAGTCTGTCAGGGTGGGGAGCAGTTTTTCTCCACCACAGGGCTCAGGGTACGTGGACTCAGCAAGAGTCCTCACTTCAGATCAATGTTCTGGAGATCAGGGCAGTGTATCTTGCCCTAAAAGCGTTCCAGCAGTGGCTGGAAGGCAAGCAGATCCGAATTCAGTCGGACAACTCCACAGCGGTGGCTTACATCAACCACCAAGGTGGGACACACAGTAGGCAAGCCTTCCAGGAAGTCCGGCGGATTCTGCTGTGGGTGGAAGCCACAGCATCCACCATATCCGCAGTTCACATCCCGGGCGTAGAAAACTGGGAAGCAGACTTTCTCAGTCGCCAGGGCATGGACGCAGGGGAATGGTCCCTTCACCCGGACGTGTTTCAGGAGATCTGTTGCCGCTGGGGGATGCCGGACGTCGACCTAATGGCGTCACGGCACAACAACAAGGTCCCAACATTCATGGCTCGATCTCAAGATCACAGAGCTCTGGCGGCAGACGCCTTAGTTCAGGATTGGTCGCAGTTTCGGCTTCCTTATGTGTTTCCTCCTCTGGCACTGTTGCTCAGAGTGTTACGCAAGATCAGGGCCGACTGCCGCCGCGTCATCCTCGTCGCTCCAGACTGGCCGAGGAGGTCGTGGTACCCGGATCTGTGGCATCTCACGGTCGGCCAACCGTGGGCGCTGCCAGACCGACCAGATTTGCTGTCTCAAGGGCCGTTTTTCCATCTGAATTCTGCGGCCCTCAACCTGACTGGGTGGCCATTGAGCCCTGGATCCTAGCGTCTTCAGGATTATCTCAAGAGGTCATTGCCACTATGAGACAGGCTAGGAAACCAACGTCCGCCAAGATCTACCACAGGACGTGGAAAATATTCCTGTCGTGGTGCTCTGCTCAGGGGTTTTCTCCCTGGCCATTTGCCTTGCCCACTTTTCATCTCAATCAGGACATTTCCTTACCCTCGTTTTGTCCTCATCCAGTTCACCAATGTGAAAAGGATTTGCACTTGTTAGATCTGGTGAGAGCACTCAGACTCTACATTTCTCGTACGGCGCCCCTGCGCCGCTCGGATGCACTCTTTGTCCTTGTCGCTGGCCAGCGTAAAGGGACACAAGCTTCCAAGTCAACCCTGGCTCGGTGGATCAAGGAACCAATTCTCGAAGCTTACCGTTCCTCGGGGCTTCCGGTTCCCTCAGGACTGAAGGCCCATTCTACCAGGGCCGTGGGAGCGTCCTGGGCCTTGCGACACCAGGCTACGGCTCAGCAGGTGTGTCAGGCAGCTACCTGGTCGAGCCTGCACACTTTCACGAAACACTATCAGGTGCATACCTATGCTTCGGCAGATGCCAGCCTAGGTAGGCGAGTCCTTCAGGCGGCAGTTGCCCACCTGTAGGACGGAGCCGTTACGGCTCTATTATGAGGTATTATTTACCCACCCAGGGGACTGCTTTTGGACGTCCCAATTGTCTGGGTCTCCCAATAAGGAGCGACAAAGAAGAAGGGAATTTTGTTTACTTACCGTAAATTCCTTTTCTTCTAGCTCCAATTGGGAGACCCAGCACCCGCCCCTGTTTTTGTATACACATGTTGTTCATGTTAAATGGTTTCTTTTCTCCGATATTCCTTCGGATTGAATTTACTTTAAACCAGTTTATAATTTTTTCCTCCTTCGGGCTTTTGCACCAAAACTGATGGGCCCGTGGCAGCACGGGGGGTGTATAGGCTGAAGGGGAGGGGCTTTACACTTTTAGTGTAATACTTTGTGTGGCCTCCGGAGGCATAGCTATACACCCAATTGTCTGGGTCTCCCAATTGGAGCTAGAAGAAAAGGAATTTACGGTAAGTAAACAAAATTCCCTTCTTTTCTGTTTTTGTTCCCTTGATGACTCCAGCTCCCTTCAGATCATGGAGACCTTGTAGTGGGTGCTTGTGGTGTGGGTCGGCCTGCTGTATTATTTCTGCCGTATTCTACATTTTTATCTACTTATATACAGATGGTTACACGGTAGTCTGTCTTGTCCTTTCAGCTCGGCAACGAGGACCAGCAGGAAAAGCTCCTGCGAGAATGGTTGGACTGTTGTGTGACTGAAGGCGGCGTGTTGGTAGCCATGCAGAAAAGCTCACGCCGTCGCAACCACCCACTAGTGACGCAGATGGTGGAGAAATGGCTAGATGGTTATCGTCAGATCCGCCCCTGCACGGCACTGTCTGACGGCGAGGAAGATGAAGACGACGAGGACGAGTGAGAAGAAGGCTCTAGTGTTGAAGGCTTAATGTCTGAACCGCACCTGATGTGGATCATGACTGGGACCTGAGGTAATGGGACCCTGCCTCAACCACTTGAGGCCTGACACAGGGAGGAATGCTCCAGCCCACCTAAATCCTGAGGAAATGGCTCCTGTAGAAGAAGACCTCCTTGTCATTGAGACTGGACACTGTTTTTCATTTTGCCTCTCCCTCTGGGTTGTAAATCTTGGCGTATAATGCATGTGTTGTGCAATGGTGGGGGGAGAGTACTTTCGGAGGTGAAAAAAAAAAAATCCCTTGGTCAGCTCATAAGTATAATGGGTCGGCCATTTTTTTTTTTTTTCTTGCTTTCCCCTAGTTCCTGACTTTTTTTTTTTTTAATTAGCAAAGCTTATGTTTCCCCCTTTTCACTTATTTTAATTTGTCCCTCACTTGATTTTTAACCCTGGCATTACTAGACAGGCCGAGCTTTGTATATTGCACAGTTACAGACAAACGGCTTGTGTCTGTCTTCAGCAATAAAGGGGTTAATCATTTACTTTTAAGCTTCTGTACACAAGTGGTAAGAACACAGGATCAAGGCTCTGCCTTCATGCACAAGCAGCGATGGGCTCAGACGTCAGACCCCATCCCCTTTTGATTTTATTTTTTATTTTTTATTTGTGGTAATGAAATAGTTAAGGGTTGAATGGAAAAAAGTTGACTAGTTTTGTTTTTTTTTTTTTTTTCTTTTCCCTTTTTTACGTCAGCTTTTTTGCTTCCTATTTCCTCCGTCACCCAAGTATTTTTTATTTTTATTTTTTTTTTGTCCTTTAATATATTTATTTGTCCAGCGTCACTCGTCCCCCCTCTCACATGCAGGAATTAGGCTCTAAAGCGATTGTGTGCAGTTTTCCAGCTTGGACTTTATTGCGAATGTGGCACAAATACATCGTCTTGCTGTGAATATCTCGCACTGCTTTCTGTGTCACTTTGTACTTAATTCTGTCTGGAAGGATCGAACGGTAGGTAAAAAAAAAAGGCACAAGTCACTGAAGAAGGGGGTCCTTTCCATCTATTACACTCTCACTTTGTACAGGTCCAAGACCACTTCCCAATGAACCCAGACGCCTGCTGCTTAAAGGGAACCTGTCAGGTGCGATATACACTCAGAACCACGAGTAGTTCTGGGTGTATATTGCTAATCCCTGCCTAACTGTCCCTGCTAGGGTATACAGGGACAGTTAGGCAGGGATTAGCAATATAGCATAGCATAGATAAAGATATCTATAGAAAAAGTATTTCTAAAGATTTATTTTTTTTTTTTTATATATATATCATATGCTAATAGCCACAGGGACTTGTCGAGAGGGCATTACTTCCCTTGGCTAGTCAGCCCGCTTAGCATGTAAGTCTACCCCTGCGCAGTGTCAGAGCCATGGGTTCTCTCACCTCTCTGCTGCCATTGCATCCAAGTCCTGGATTTCGGCTCTGTGTGCATGATCCTGGAGTTTCGGTCATGCGCACTACATGGTTTGAAGCCAGGACTCGTACACCCGGCTTCATAGTGCGCTTGACCAAAAGTCTTGGATCATGCGCACTGAGCCGAAATCCAGGACTCTGACACAATGGCAGCAGAGAGGTAAGTGAGATCATCCTCTGACACTGCGCATTCAATAGTATGTAAGCATGCCCACAGGGGTGTACTAACATGCTAAGGGGGGGTGCGACTAGCCAAGAAACTAACACCCTTGTGACTAGTTGCTGGCCTTTTTAGCATATTATAAAGAATCTTTAGAAATACTTTTTGCAAAGATCTCTTTATCTACGCTAGTGTATACAGGGACTGTTAGGAAGGGATTAGCAATATACACCCAGAACTGCTCATGGTTCCTGACAGGTTCCCTTTAATGTTCTCCATCCTTCAGTCAATCTAGGAGAAGCCACCAAGACACATTAATCCTGACCATTTCATGAAAGGAACACTAAACCTACAAATTTAAGGGTTTTAATTAATCAAGAGAAGGTCATCTAAACTCTTAGGTCTCCGTCACATGTCCGTGATTTCAGTACGCATAGAATCTGTTTTGTTTTTTGGGGGTTTTTTTTTCCCACTAATACCACATGCACCCATTACAAATAGTAACTATTCAGGTTCGGATTATTTGAAACAAATCTCAAAATACTATTCCGGTATTCGTCACTAATAACAAACCTAATGCAAGTCAATAAGGAACCCGAACATTTTTTGTTTCAGGCAGAGTACTGAAATGGTCTCTTCAGGGAGGAAGGAGACAAACTTGGGTGCCACCTATTGGAAGTAGGAATCCTAAAAGTCAAGTGACCCTTTTAACAAGCCTTGTCATATGACTTAAGATTTTTGCCAGATCAGTACCTCAATTTGCACACACTGTGTTTCGGGGTGATTGCTCCTCGTCAGTGCAAAGTATGAGATCTGATCTGGCTGTATGAGAAGCTATAGTGGAGCATTGCACTATAAGACACCTCACTGGCAGTTAGATTGGTTTGTCAGTCTCCGCAATCTAGCTGCCAGTGAGGTGTCTTTATAGCTGCTATGCTCCTCTGGCTCCACTATGGCTTCTCATACAGCCTTATCAGATCTCATACTTTGTGTTTCAGGGAGATTGTCCCTCATCAGTGCAGTGTGTGCAAATTGAGGTTCTGATTTGGCATAAATCCTAAGTCCTATGAAAATGCTCTTTAAAGAGCCACTTTTGACTTTTAGCATTGCTACTTCCAAGAGGTGGCACCAGAGATTGTCTCCTTCCTCCCTGAAGAGACACTCTTGAATATTTCCCAGAGCAGCATTGCAGCTATAAGACAGAATGGTTTGTCAGTCTCCGCAAGGAGATAAGTTTTCCCCTTAGATGCTGAGTACTGGAATAGTACTCAATAAGCATTCTTCGAGCACGAATAGTTACTAATCACCCATCACTAATTATAACCTATGGGGCTAATCTCGTCAGTGTTCTTATTTGTACCGTCTAATCGTGCAAACCACATGGAGGGATCTCTATTTTGTTTTCTCCTGGCAGCCAAGATGATTAGGGCCAATGCAAGCAACTTGGGTCCATGAACAACACGTACAGCGCCTGGAAGGCATCAGTACTGTGCATGTATAGGAGAAGCTTAATAATTTAATTATTCTATCCATACCGGAAAACCACTGACACCAGTACACGTGCTTTTTCACATTTTGCATGTGAAGGAGGCCTTGGGTCTCATGCAGATGTCCGCTCTCTGACCTCACTGCATGGACTCGCCGCTGGTCTCTTGACCGGAGCATAAGAGCTTCATATATAGATATAGATCTATCTATCTATCTATCTATGATGAAGATAGCCTGGCCAAAAAAAAAAAAAAACCCTGTATCTGATCCAATAATAGTACCGTGGGGATTGGGGGGGGGGACACAAGTAGCACACTGATGACAAAGTGCTATTGATTTATTACTATTTTAATGGTAGGGAAAATTTGAATTATTATTTTTTTTTAATATGAATGAGAAATTGATGTTAATCTGATGGGAAAAAAAATGGATGAAAATCAAATTTAAGATACTATTTTTTACTTTTTTTTTTTTTTCCCCCTGATGCGCAAAAAAAAAAAAAAAAGCTGAGGCTTTAAAGGGAACCAATGACCAGGATTTTTCTATATAACCTGGTGCCAGTATAGCACTGGCTTTATCCCTCTGGTTCTATACATACCTGTAGTGGTCAGCTCAGATGTTTAGGTTTCGAAATCCAAAAAGGTAGTTTAAAAAAATTAGCTGCTTGTTGAGTGACAGCTGCAAAGGCTCAGAAAATATCTGGGGGGTTGTTCATAGTTTTCTTCTCCTCCTGTTATGCTAATTCTAAGTATTATACAAACAATTCACTAAAGGGGGCTTTACACGCTACGATATCGTTAATGTTTTATCGTAGGGGTCACGTCGTTAGTGACGCACATTCGGCGTCATTAACGTTATCGCAGCATGTGACACTTATGTGCGACCTAAAACGATCGCAAAAGTGGCACAAATCGTTTGTCGTGGAGAGGTCATCCAAAAATCGTTCATCTCTCATTAGCGATGTTGTTCCTCGTTCCTGCGGCAGCACACATCGCTGTGTGTGACACCGCAGAAGCGAGGAACATCTCCTTCCCTGCCTCCAGCGGCAATGCGGAAGGAAGGAGGTGGGCAGGATGTTTACATCACGCTCATCTCCGCCCCTCTGCTTCTATTGGACGGCTGCCGTGTGACGCCGCACGACCTGCCCCCTTAGAAAGGAGGCGGATCGCCGGCCATAGCGACGTCGCAGGGCAGGTAAGCCGTGTGATGGGGGAGCGCGATTTTGTGCGTGACGGGCAGCGATATGCCTGTGTCGCCCAAACAATGGGGGCGGGTACGCACGATAGCGATATAGTTACCGATATCGCTACCGTGTAAAACCCCCTTGAGTCTCTTGCAGGACCTGTGGTGATGTCATACCCCTTGTGACCAGAATGGGGGGGGGCCTCAGCCAACAATGCTGGATACCAGATCAAATGGGTATGACCTCACACAAGTCCTGCAACAGACAAAGGGAATTGTTTGTATAATACTTATCCCCTCCCTCTGTTAGAATTAGCATAACTATGAATTCCCCCCCAAATATTATCAGATCCTCAGCTGCTGTCACTCAACAAGCAGCTAATTTTATAGACTTTACTTTCTTGGATTTCAAAACCTAAACCTCTGAGCTGACCACTCCAGGTATGTAGAGAATCAGTCTGATTAGTGCCAGTATAGCACTGTATGTAGAGAGTCAGCCTGATAGTGCCAGTATAGCACTGTATGTTGAGAATCAGCCTGATAGTGCCAGTATAGCCCTGTATATAGAGAATCAGCCTGATAGTGCCAGTATAGCACTGTATGTAGAGAGTCAGCCTGATAGTGCCAGTATAGCCCTGTATGTAGAGAATCAGCCTGATAGTGCCAGTATAGCACTGTATGTTGAGAATCAGCCTGATAGTGCCAGTATAGCACTGTATGTAGAGAGTCAGCCTGATAGTGCCAGTATAGCCCTGTATGTAGAGAATCAGCCTGATAGTGCCAGTATAGCACTGTATGTAGAGAATCAGCCTGATAGTGACAGTATAGCACTGTATGTAGAGAATCAGCCTGATAGTGACAGTATAGCACTGTATGTAGAGAATCAGCCTGATAGTGACAGTATAGCACTGTATGTAGAGAGTCAGCCTGATAGTGCCAGTATAGCACTGTATGTAGAGAGTCAGCCTGATAGTGCCAGTATAGCACTGTATGTAGAGAGTCAGCCTGATAGTGCCAGTATAGCACTGTATGTAGAGAGTCAGCCTGATAGTGCCAGTATAGCACTGTATGTATAGAATCAGCCTGATAGTGCCAGTATAGCACTGTATGTATAGAATCAGCCTGATAGTGCCAGTATAGCACTGTATGTAGAGAGTCAGCCTGATAGTGCCAGTACAGCACTGGCTTTAGGTTATATAGGAAAATCCTGCTGATTAATTCCCTGAAAGGATTTTTCACTCCCCCCTTCTCCCCTTATTGGGTACATGGTAGTGATGATTGCAGCTATATCACTGCCCCCGCTACAGTATGCTTTCACTTCATTTAATTTTTTTTTTAATTTTTTTTTGTACAGACTACATGTCAAAAACTATAAAAAAAAACAAAAAAAAAAACCCGCTACTTTTGTATCAAACAATGCAAGTCAATGACCCCATGAAAAAAGCGTGCACTGTATTTTTTCTGACTGATGCAATAAGGATTGGAAAAAGTGACAAACGAGATAAAAAATACGGATCTAGTACTGTACACTGAAGATCCTGCAGCCTCAGGTATTCATGCAACCCGGTCCATGGTGTAGAGTCTTCGAACCTGAGACTGTTGTGTTTGGAGCAGAAGCCCCTTGGCTGGTCTGTAAATCACGATTAGTGTTTCAAGGATGTATGATTTGATATATTTTTTTTTTTTTTTTTTTTTTTTTTTTAAAGGGGTTATTCAGGTTTGAGAGCAAGCCTTACTTGGTGGCTACAGGCGTGATAATATATGGTATTCCAGTATTTCCATTGTGAGTAAGCGGTCACCGGCCGACTAGACACTTCTGCAATCTTGCTCTTAAATACTGCAGCCTTAAGGTCCAGTCACACTAAGCAACTTACCAGCGATCCCAACAACGATAGGGATCGCTGGTAAGTTGCTAGGAGGTTGCTGGTGAGATGTCACACTGCGACGCTCCAGCGATCCCACCAGCAACCTGACCTGGCAGGGATCGCTGGAGCGTGGCTACACGAGTTGCTGGTGAGCTCACCAGTGACCAGCTCCCAGCGCCGCGTGGAAGATGCTGCACTTGGTAACTAAGGTAAATATCGGGTAACCAACCCGATATTTACCTTGGTTACCAGCGCACGGAGCTACACGTGCAGAGAGCAGGGAGCAGCGCACACTGAGCGCTGGCTCCCTGCTCTCCTAGTTACAGCACACATCGGGTTAATTACCCGATGTGTGCTGCAGCTACATGTGCACAGAGCAGGGAGCAGCACACAATGCTTAGCGCTGGCTCCCTGCTCTCCTAGTTACAGCACACATCGGGTTAATTAACCCGATGTGTCCTGCAGCTACATGTGCAGAGAGCAGGAGCCGGCACTGACAGTGAGAGCGGCGGAGGCTGGTAACAAAGGTAAATATCGGGTAACCAAGGACAGGGCTTCTTGGTTACCCGATGTTTACTGTGGTTACCATCCTCCGCAGAAGCCGGCTCCTGCTGCCTGCACATTTAGTTGTTGCTGTCTCGCTGTCACACACAGCGATCTGTGCTTCACAGCGGGACAGCAACAACTAAAAAATGGCCCAGGACATTCAGCAACAACCAACGACCTCACAGCAGGGGCCAGGTTGTTGCTGGATGTCACACACAGCGACATCGCTAGCAACGTCACAAAAGTTGTTAGTTAGCAGCGATGTTGCTTAGTGTGACGGGGCCTTTAAAGGGGTTGTCCAGATTTATTTATTTTTGCATAATTCTGCAGAGAACATCAGTGTTAAGCTGGTTTCACATCAGCAGTATTTTTCGGCCACATGTGACCTTATCTTGCCGCAATTCCATTTAACTGTATTGAACTGTACCGCCTTTGTGGCAAAATACCGCTGATGTGCGCACAGCCTCATTCACCTCCTGCAGATGATGATGATTAAAGGCCTCTGCCTTCCCAAAACTGGCAGACAGTGTAGAGAGGGGAGGCTCCTGCTGCAGAAAATTCAAAGACACTGAGGAGGCTGATGACTGGCGTTCCGGGGAAAATTAACATAGAAAGGAATCGATTTGAAAATGAAAAAATTATATAATTTTAATTTTTTTTTTTTAATTGAAGCATTTCTAGGTTTAGTCTTCTTTTCATTTGGAAACTTTACTTTTCTGCTCCAATAAAATAGAAATGTCTCCCTGCACAATATTGCAGCTTCAAGTTGCTAAAAAAAAAAAATTTCTTTTTTTTTTTTTTTTTTTAGGACCCTTGAACATGTCAGTGATTCCGCTATGTATGATGCTGTTTTTATACGTACCGGAATTGCGGACATACGCAGACCCATTATAATCAATAGTGCAGCGCGTGCACACGTCTGTGTGTTCTGCATGGAGACAAGTCAGTTTTTCTCTGGCACCATGGATATCACGCAGACCACACCGTGGTGTGACACGAACCGGGGAAAATGCGTATCTGTGGAATAAAATTATTTTATATACGCTGCTATGTTTTGCTTCAGTGCCCACTTATTACATAGTCACTGCACTGCGGATCTGGAAGCAAGTGTGACATCAGCGCTGGGGACAGGTGCGTATAAAGTTGCTGTTCTCCGTGTGCTATCACAACTAACACATGCAAAAATCATGGCACGTGGAGGAGCATATGCACCTTCAACAGTGTATTTTTCACTGACGTGTGAAAGGCCTAAGGCTGGTTTCAGACGTCCATGTTTAATCAGGTACCAGTGACACGCGTGGTTATGGTCATACGTGTTTGCATACATGTGACACGTACCAGATAAAACACGTGTCCCTGTAATGAAAAGATGTTCTATATTTACCTGTAGCCAGCGATGCTGTCTCCTGATCCCCGCTCATTATTTTCATTGATTATTCACTGCCTGAGGATCTGGAAGCCGGAGCATTGCGGGGACAGGCTGGGTACAGCACAGCATTGCTGGGGACAGCGCCGGTGACAGGTGAGTATACAGCAATTTGTGCAGTGACATCCAGGGACTCATCAGGGTTCCCAATGAACTCTCATGAACCCCTTGAAGTCACCATCGTGACACTCGCTGTAGCGCAGTTGTCGCAGAGTTGTCATCAGAGTTTATTGGGAAATCCGATGACCTGGACGTCCCTGCACACACACTGCTGGCAGGATACGCACCTGTCACTAGCGATGTCCCCAGCGATGCTGTCGTCGGCGGTGCTGTCTCCTTTGCTGTCACCGCGATGCTCCTGCTCTCAGCTGCTCACTGCGGTGACTAATCAATGAAAATAATGAGCGGGAGGCAGCAGAGCCGGAGACAGAATCGCTGGATACAGGTAACTATAGAAAATCTTTATTTCAAAACCCGTGTTTTCTCCGGCACGTGTTACACTGATGTCACACAGATCACATCAGTGTGCGGTCCGTGTGACACTCGTGCTGCTGAAGAAAAAACGGGCATGTCTCCGTGTGAAAGTGCACAATAGGGTAACATGGGTATGTGTGACATCCGTGTTAAAAACAGATGTCACACGTACCTAAAACACGGACGTGTGAAACCAGCCTAAGGCTGTACTGGCCTCCAGACAATGATCCCTAGTCCAGCAGGAGATCTTTTCCTCCATGTGTGGACTTGTTTGCGGTTGTAATCGCCTTTTATTCTGGCCCATGACCTCATTTCCATAGAAGAAGCCACACATTACATTTGTCAACCAAAATTGGAATAGACCCTAGAAATGAAGGTCTTCGTTGCACTTTTTTTTGGCACTATTGTACCCATCGCCGCCTCTAGTTAATACAACCCAAGCCGTGCCGCCGCCATCCAGACACACCCAGCCGCCGCAGCAAACATTTGATAAAATTTTATTTTGCTTCAAAGTGACTGGGATCGTCCGTCCCCTGAATTTAGTCCATTTCAAAAATGAAACCCCAGAACACACAGAATGAGAAGTGAAGAAATAGCAGAGTCCCTTCTACAACAACCTAAAAGGTAACATGGAAATAGAAAGAAAATAGCGGAATCCGGAATAACAAAATACAGATATCTTATTATTATTATGTAGACAATAGACTTAAGATTTCCTGAGCCAGTGGAGCGTAAGGACAAACGAGAGACAAACATCACACTAATCCATCCCGGTGTCTGTCACGTCCCGGCCGTGGAGACGTTCCTGTATAAAACCCTCCATCCCTCCACAGGTTGCGCTGATCAGTAGGCTATGGTTTGTGGTTCACATTACTTTTGTTGCAGGGTAAGATGGGTGATGTGCTCGCTCCGCTACCTGCGGCGTCTCTGGTTCCCGGTAGGTTGTGGTCGTGCTGGTTTGTTACCTTGTGACCATTGTCCCGAGTTACAGCCTTTTTTTTTATTTATTAGTCAGTGGCCAGAGCCGCTTCCTAGTGCTAAATGCAGGGCAGCCCTGTATGAGGCAGCCGGACAGTGTGTGCACGGAGGGATGAGGAGGGGAAGGTTTCCCCGGTCATGAGCTATTCCTTCTGACTGCAGGAGGGCTGGCTGGAGCAGATCAGGGTCCTGGATGGAAGATGGGAGAAAAAAAAAAAAAAGTCCTTTAGACAAGATTATGGCAATAGAAAATTTAGGATAAAGCGAAATTAGTTGGAGAAATTTCTGTAACTGAGGCTACATTCACACTTCTGTTTTAAATCCGTCGCCTTGAGGAATTACGGTATCCTGTAAAATACTTTGCAGGAATCAGTTTTTTACTTGTATTAAAGATGGCTTGTGACGGATGGAGTTGCATTCTACAGTATCTGCTGCACGACGGATCAGTCGTGGAATAGCTGACCGTTGGGCGGTATGAACGCACAATGTAATGGGGTTTTGTTTTTTTTTTTTTGGAGCAGCAAAAAAAAAAAAACAAACGCACTGCGCAGGATTCCGTCAAGAGCTATAATGGATGTCTATGGTGCTAGATTCCACTGTAATCTGTCACATGACTGAATCCAGTGCTGGATTCCGTCATGCTCTACTGAGCACGCCCAACATGTTTCTGTTTGGGACAGCCCAATGGGAGTGCCAAACGGATCACGACAGATGCATCAAAAACAGACGCACAGCGGATGTAACTGACACGACGGATCAGTTTTCTCACATGATGCCTGTGAACATAATCCTGTGAAGTAACACATCCGTTGCGTCAGTTGACATCTAAAAAAAACGACGGATCCGAAGTGTGAATGTAGCCTAAAGGTTTTTCCCTTCATGTGAATGAGCTGGATTCATATCTGTGAGATCCACAACGTATAACCTAAGGCTGCTTTCACACATCCAGTTTTTGCAGTGCGGCTCAATCCGGCTTAAAAACCTCTGCAACGGATGCGGCGAAAAAAATGGATCCATTGCATAAGTTTTTCCATGAGGCCCGTCCGTTTTTTGACAGATGCGGCTTGATGCTGAGCATGCGCAGTGCAAAAAACCGGATCCGGCGGACGGATGCGTTTTTTGCCGCAGGACGCTGCATCCGGCGTCCATAGGCTTGCATTGTAAATTGCGCCGGATCCGTCGCGATGCGGTTTTTTCGCCGCACAAAAAAACGTGCCAGGCAACGTTCCATCCGGCCACTGCATGCGCTAAATATGCCGCATCCGTCAAAAAACGGACGCAACAAGGCCATGCGGCACAATACTGCACTAATGCAAGTCTATGCGGGAAAAAACGCAACCGGTGGCAAAAAAAGGTTGCGTTTTTTCTGCAAAGCGCCGTATTGTGCCGCTCAGCAAAAACCGGATGTGTGAAAGCAGCCTTACCCTCCAAGTTATTCCCAACTTTATAAATAAGAAGCAATTTATTGCCTTTTAAAGTTTTTATCCATTCTTGAGATATTTAACATTTCTTTTTAGTTATTGGCCGACCATTGCTGCTGAGTAACAGAACATGCACAGCGCTTACAAGCTCTTATCGCGCTGGAGAGCGCTGCTACCTCCTTGTCCAGCTTCACCTCAGCAGCGGTGGTCTGTCTCTTAAGCAATGAGCTGTAAACAAAAGGAAATTGTTTATATCAAGAACGGGTGCACTCTAACTGACAGTGCCCTGTTTACAACCTCCATCCAACTACACCTACGAAGACGAGAAGAGGCCTCTGATCCCAGACTCTAAATCACTTTACTGAAATTGCATAATAAAAAAAAAATACAAAACTGCAGCAATTTGCATTAAAATTCTCAAACTCCATCTTCTACCGTCCTCCTGAAGCGGGGATGGGTGTTTTTTTTTTGTCTGTGTGCCTCTTCTCTGAGATATACATACAGTGAGGCAGGGGCCACTTGTAGTCTTATGGTGGGTGGTCCTTAATTCTTCTCTGTGAGCTAAGGAACCCACCCACTTGTCTAACAAGACTAGATTTACATACAGGGACCATATCTCAAATGGAGAGGAACAAGAGGAAAGCACCACCAGTTTCAGGAGAACAGCGGCATTTACACCCCGCCTTATCATCATCATCCAGTCTGAACGCCCTGTGAACATCACATTATCCGGCCATAGACCCCCGATGGCTTTATTCCCAGGACATTATATAAGGCCCCCTTCACACGTCAGTGAAAAACCACACACTGTTTTCACGGACGTGATTAAAGGTGTGTATGTCCATCGGTGTGCCGTGATTTTGGCACACGTGTGATCTCAGTGTGCTATCCGTGATAATACACTGAGATCAGGCAGTTTTCCTCACCTGTCCGCGCCGCGGCTGTCCATGGTGCTAAAGTCTCCCTCGATGCTGTGTCCGGCCGCTGCTGTCTCCCCTCTGCAGCTACTTCCTGGTCGACTGTGCAGTGCATATTTATGAGCATAAGTAGCCGGCCTGGAAGCAGGAGACAGCAGCGGCTGAAGACCGCGGCGCTGAGGACGGGCGAGTTTAAAAAGCTTTTTAATTTTTATGTACGTGTTTTTCTGGTACGTGTTTCACGGATCACACCACTGTGGGGTCTGTGGGACATCAGTGATGCCGAAGAAAAACAGACATGTCATGCGAACGACAAGGACATGCGTGTGGCCTATGCAGCGATAATCTATATAACTATAATATACTGTACCTGTAAAGTATATAGGGCAGGAGACCCATTTTAAGGGATGATGTGACACAGCAGCTATAGGAACGTCGTGTTATTTAGCTCTATAAGGATTGCATTGGGGTTTGGTTTTTCTTTGTCGCTCCTAATTGGGAGACCCAGACAATTGGGGTGTATAGCTATGCCTCCGGAGGCCACACAAAGTATTACACTAAAAGTGTAAAGCCCCTCCCCTTCAGCCTATACACCCCCCGTACTGCTACGGGCTCATCAGTTTTCTTGCTTTGTGCGAAGGAGGTCAGACATCCACGCATAGCTCCACAGCTTAGTCAGCAGCAGCTGCTGACTATGTCGGATGGAAGAAAAGAGGGCCCATGACAGGGCCCCCAGCATGCTCCCTTCTCACCCCACTCTTGTCGGCGGTGTTGTTAAGGTTGAGGTATCCATTGCGGGTACGGAGGCTGGAGCCCACATGCTGCTTTCCTTCCCCATCCCTCAATTAGGGCTCTGGGTGAAGTGGGATCTCATCGGTCTCCAGGCACAGGAGACCGTGCTCCATCCACAGCTCCTGAGGACCCTGCTGGATAGGAGCCGGGTATCGTTCAGGGACATGGCCCTGCTACTTGGAGGTACTCTGGGTCCCCGTGGGGACCGCGCACAGCAACACTCCAGCATTGCTGGGTGTGCTAGTGCACCGGGGACCGCAGCGCTGACTGCGTTTTGTGCCACTATACACTCAGCGTCGCTGAGTGTGTTTGTGTAGGGGGACTGCCGCGCTGGCCGCCACTGCCATGGGTATCACTGCGGCGCAGCTGGGACTGTTAGTGCGCCGGGGACTTCCGCGCCGACCGCGCTTATACGGCGGCCGCGCTTATAACTCGAGTCCCCGGCTTCTGCGGCCTAGTCTCTTTTTCTTCCCGCCCTCAGCCCTGCCAGTCAGGGGAAGGGCGGGACGCTGTACAGGGTATGGCTACAGTACAGCAGCACTGAGGGCTGGAGCATGCTTTGCATACTCCACCCCCCTCACTCTGCACAGTGGGGCACCAGTTCCCGCACTTTTTCTGGGTCACGCCCACGGCTCCCTCCTCTCCTCAGGACGCTGGCAGCCATTACTCTCAGCTCTGCTAACGCTGGAGAGGACAGACAAGCTGAAAGAGACCCAGGCAGGAATTCTGGTGCCCACACAAACGCTTTGCAAGGGCGGTAAGCAGCACCTGTGGTGCTGGCCCCACTAGTGCAGAAGTGTACTTATAGATTATATGATTATAGACTATACTTTACACTGTATGGTGCACTGTTGATTTTTGTCTATATACCCTCCTGTATTGCTCAGAGGAGACAACAGCATGTCGTCCACAAATAGCAAGGGTGCCATGGCACAGACTTACTATGCTGCCTGTGCAGCATGTACGGCTATACTGCCGGCAGGTTCCACTGACCCTCATTGTGTGCAATGCTCGGCCCCTGTGGCACTTTCTCAGCCGGAGTCTCTGCTAAGGGTGACCCAGGGAGATCCACCTGTTAACGCTGTCCAGGTGACAGGGACGGAGTTTGCAGTTTTTACTGAAAGACTTTCTGAGACTATGGCTAAGATATTAGAAGCCTTGCAGTCCAGGCCGGCATCTCAAGCCAGGGGCACTGTAGAATCATTGTCCCATGGTCCCCCTCAGTTGGAACAGCAATGTCTTCCCGGGGTGTCTCATGGATCCCAGGGTGAGGTCTCTGACACGGACCGCAACCCCAGACCGACTAAGAAAGCTCGCTATGAAATCCCCTCGACATCATCACAATGTTCAGGGTCTCAGCGAGAGGACTCTCTGTATGATGAAGCGGAGGTAGCTGATCAGGATTCTGATCCTGAAGCCGCTCTCAACCTTGATACTCCTGATGGGGACGCCATAGTGAATGATCTTATTGCGTCCATCAATGAAATGTTGGATATTTCTCCCTCAGCTCCTCCAGTGGAGGAGTCAGCTTCTCAGCAGGAGAAATTCCGTTTCAGGTTTCCCAAGCGTACAAAGAGTATGTTTCTGGACCACTCTGACTTCAGAGAGGCAGTCCAGAAACACCGAGCTTATCCAGATAAGCGTTTTTCCAAGCACCTTAAGGATACACGTTACCCTTTTCCCCCTGACGTGGTCAAGGGCTGGACTCAGTGTCCCAAGGTGGATCCTCCAATCTCCAGACTGGCGGCTAGATCCATAGTTGCAGTGGAAGATGGAGCTTCACTCAAGGATGCCACTGACAGACAGATGGAGCTCTGGTTGAAATCCATCTATGAAGCTATCGGCGCGTCTTTTGCTCCAGCATTCGCAGCCGTATGGGCACTCCAAGCTATCTCAGCTGGTCAGGCGCAAATTGACGCACTCACACGTACGTCTGCGCCGCAGGTGGCGTCCATAACCTCTCAAACGTCGGCATTTGCGTCCTACGCTATTAATGCTGTCCTGGACTCTGCGAGCCGTACGGCGGTTGCAGCCGACAATTCGGTGGCAATACGCAGGGCCTTGTGGCTGCGGGAATGGAAGGCAGATTCGGCTTCCAAAAAGTGCTTAACTGGATTGCCATTTTCTGGCGACCGTTTGTTTGGTGAGAGATTGGATGAAATCATCAAACAATCCAAGGGAAAGGAAACATCCTTACCCCAGGCCAAACCAAAAACACCCCAACAGAGGAGGGGACAGTCGAGGTTTCGGTCCTTTCGGGGTGCGGGCAGGTCACAATTCTCCTCGTCCAAAAGGCCTCAGAAGGATCAGAGGAACGCCGACGCATGGCGGTCTAAATCACGCCCTAAAAAGACCGCCGGAGGTGCCGCTACCAAGGCGGCTTCCTCATGACTTACGGCCTCCTCACACCGCATCCTCGGTCGGTGGCAGGTTCTCCCGCTTTTGCGACACCTGGCTGCCACAAGTAAAAGACCGTTGGGTGAGAGACATTTTGTCTCACGGTTACAGGATAGAGTTCAGCTCTCGTCCTCCGACTCGATTCTTCAGAACATCTCCGCCTCCCGAGCGAGCCGAGGCTCTTCTGCAGGCGGTGGGCATTCTGAAGGCAGAAGGAGTGGTGGTCCCGGTTCCTCTTCAGCAACAGGGTCACGGTTTCTACTCCAACCTGTTTGTGGTTCCAAAGAAGGACGGGTCCTTCCGTCCTGTTTTGGACCTAAAACTGCTCAACAAACACGTAAGGACCAGGCGGTTCCGGATGGAATCCCTCCGCTCCGTCATCGCCTCAATGTCCCAAGGAGATTTCCTAGCATCGATCGATATCAAGGATGCTTATCTCCACGTACCAATTGCTCCAGAGCATCAGCGCTTCTTGCGCATCGCCATAGGAGACGAACACCTTCAGTTCGCGGCACTGCCGTTCGGCCTGGCGACAGCCCCAAGGGTTTTCACCAAGGTCATGGCTACAGTAGTTGCGGTCCTCCACTCTCAGGGTCACTCAGTGATACCTTACTTAGACGATCTGCTGGTCAGGGCACCCTCTCAAGAGGCATGCCAACACAGCCTCAACGTTACTCTGGAGATTCTCCAGAGTTTCGGGTGGATCATCAATTTTCCAAAGTCAAATCTGACACCGGTCCAATCACTGACATATCTTGGCATGGAGTTTCATACTCTTCCAGCGATAGTGAAGCTTCCGCTGGACAAACAGCGTTCACTACAGACAGGGGTACAATCTCTCCTTCAAGGTCGGTCACACCCCTTGAGGCACCTCATGCACTTCCTGGGGAAGATGGTGGCAGCAATGGAAGCAGTCCCTTTCGCGCAGTTTCACCTGCGTCCTCTTCAATGGGACATCCTACGCAAGTGGGACAGGAGGCCGACGTCCCTAGACAGGAACGTCTCCCTCTCTCAAGCAACCAAAGCTTCCCTTCGGTGGTGGCTTCTTCCCACCTCATTATCAAAAGGGAAATCCTTCCTACCCCCATCCTGGGCGGTGGTCACGACGGACGCGAGCCTGTCAGGGTGGGGAGCAGTTGTTCTCCACCGCAGGGCTCAGGGTACGTGGACTCAGCAAGAGTCCTCACTTCAGATCAATGTTCTGGAGATCAGGGCAGTGTATCTTGCCCTAAAAGCGTTCCAGCAGTGGCTGGAAGGCAAGCAGATCCGAATTCAGTCGGACAACTCCACAGCGGTGGCTTACATCAACCACCAAGGTGGGACACGCAGTTGCCGGACGTCGACCGAATGGCGTCACGGCACAACAACAAGGTCCCAACATTCATGGCTCGATCTCAAGATCAGAGCTCTGGCGGCAGACACCTTAGTTCAGGATTGGTCGCAGTTTCAGCTTCCTTATGTGTTTCCTCCTCTGGCTCTGTTGCCCAGAGTGTTACGCAAGATAAGGGCGGACTGCCGCCGCGCCATCCTAGTCGCTCCAGACTGGCCGAGGAGGTCGTGGTACCCGGATCTGTGGCATCTCACGGTCGGCCAACCGTGGGCACTGCCAGACCGACCAGATTTGCTGTCTCAAGGGCCGTTTTTCCATCTGAATTCTGCGGCCCTCAACCTGACTGTGTGGCCATTGAGTCCTGGATCCTCGCGTCTTCAGGATTATCTCAAGAGGTCATTGCCACTATGAGACAGGCTAGGAAACCAACGTCCGCCAAGATCTACCACAGGACGTGGAAAATATTCCTGTCGTGGGGCTCTGCTCAGGCGTTTTCTCCCTGGCCATTTGCCTTGCCCACTTTTCATCTCAATCAGGACATCTCCTTACCCTCGTTTTGTCCTCATCCAGTTCACCAATGTGAAAAGGATTTGCACTTGTTACATCTGGTGAGAGCACTCAGACTCTACATTTCTCGTACGGCGCCCCTGCGCCGCTCCGATGCACTCTTTGTCCTTGTCGCTGGCCAGCGTAAAGGGACACAAGCTTCCAAATCAACCCTGGCTCGGTGGATCAAGGAACCAATTCTCGAAGCTTACCGTTCCTCGGGGCTTCCGGTTCCCTCAGGACTGAAGGCCCATTCTACCAGGGCCGTGGGAGCGTCCTGGGCCTTGCGACACCAGGCTACGGCTCAGCAGGTGTGTCAGGCAGCTACCTGGTCGAGCCTGCACACTTTCACGAAACACTATCAGGTGCATACCTATGCTTCGGCAGATGCCAGCCTAGGTAGGCGAGTCCTTCAGGCGGCAGTTGCCCACCTGTAGGACGGAGCCGTTACGGCTCTATTATGAGGTATTATTTACCCACCCAGGGACTGCTTTTGGACGTCCCAATTGTCTGGGTCTCCCAATTAGGAGCGACAAAGAAGAAGGGAATTTTGTTTACTTACCGTAAATTCCTTTTCTTCTAGCTCCAATTGGGAGACCCAGCACCCGCCCCTGTTTTTTGTATACACATGTTGTTCATGTTAAATGGTTTCTTTTCTCCGATATTCCTTCGGATTGAATTTACTTTAAACCAGTTTATAATTTTTTCCTCCTTCTGGCTTTTGCACCAAAACTGATGAGCCCGTAGCAGTACGGGGGGTGTATAGGCTGAAGGGGAGGGGCTTTACACTTTTAGTGTAATACTTTGTGTGGCCTCCGGAGGCATAGCTATACACCCCAATTGTCTGGGTCTCCCAATTGGAGCTAGAAGAAAAGGAATTTACGGTAAGTAAACAAAATTCCCTTCTTTTTCACATGGATTTTAAAGGACCCATGCTCCACAAATCTCTGTGTATCTTTCCTAAGGCTGGATTGTCAGAAGGGCGGCTCGTTGGGACGTACACCATCCATGCTTTTCTCAATCCTTTACTGCCATAGGAATATAGGTTGAGAATCGCTGACTGCTCACTTCATGTAATTTCACATTTTTATTCCAAATCTGCGTCGCCTGTAGTGAAGATCTCCAGCTACCCTAATAAAAGGAAACTTTACTTTGAAGAACACAGGTGACTGCACATTCACTAAGGCTACTTTCACATATCCGGTTTTTGCTGAGCGGCACAATACGGCGCTTTGCAGAAAAAACGCAACCTTTTTTTTTGCCGCCGGTTGCGTTTTTTTCCGCATAGACTTGCATTAACGCCGTATTGTGCCGCATGGGCTTGCGTTGCGTCCGGTTTTTGTCGGATTCGGTACATTTAGCCCATGCAGCGGCCGGATGAAACGTTGCCTGGCACGTTTTTTGGTGCGGCGAAAAAACCGCATCGCGATGAGGCGCGATTTACAATGCAAGCCTCCGGATGCGTTTTTTTTGCACTGCGCATGCTCAGTATCAAGCATCCATCAAAAAACGGCCAGGCCTCATGGAAAAACTTGTGCAACGGATCAGTTTTTTTCGCCGCATCCATTGCGTAGGTTTTTGAGCCGGATTGAGCCGCACTGCAAAAACCGGATGTGTGAAAGCAGCCTTACCTGCTATGTTTGTGATAGCAGCAACTATAGCTGCAGTAACAGAATTGACCACATGGGGGCAGCAAAGACTTAATAAAGGGGATGCTGGTAAGTCTCACAGTGTGACAAACCCTCAGCTGTGAGATTAGAGAAGAGCTCCATGTTGACTTTTGGCTTCCAACAAATGACTAAAATTGTAGTGTTGCACCAATCCCATTGTTTTGTGATGAAACAAATCATTTTGTTGCTCCTGCCCCTTAGAGAAAGCTCGTGGGAATGGAGATCTAGCCATAGACATCAATGGAAATGTTCAAAATCATAGACTGAAAATGGATCTTAAAAATGAAAGAACCATGCCTACTCCTCACCACTTCAGCGGTTATCAAGTGTCTGTTAGTGACCACCCTCCAGTAGCTGTATGGTCTCTTAGGTGGGCCATACACATTAGGATAGGTGGTGGAAGAGCACTCAGTCCCTGCTCCCCCATTACTTTAAATGTACACATTATACTCAATGCCAGGTGGTAACTGGAGTAGGGTAAAGCTTGCTACCGTATTACCACTGGACCAGGCAGTGTGACACGTGCTGCAGGTAATGCATCAGGCGGTGCCTTTATGCCGTTTTGGACAGTGTCGCTCCAGCCTTTACAAGAGATCAAGGGGTTGTAAACTAAAACGGCAAGCTCCGTCTGAATAGTGCTTATGCTGAAAAGCCTTTAAACGTGCGACATAGGTCTAGCATAAAAAAAAAAGCATGGCATACAGGTCCTGGTGGATGTATATGCTGGCACTAGTCTGTAGAGCAATATAACTGGAAGATTAGATTATGTATTCCTACAGGAATATATGTGGTCACAACAATTTGGAGGGGGAATGATGTGGGGTCCATTATGCAACATTTGCTCCTTTGTGCACCTTGCAAGTCTTAACTAGGTCCTGCATGAAAATCATGTTTTTCTTGACCGATACCGACTTCTTCCTGTACCACTGCTTGAAGAAGTTGTCTTCCAGAAACTGGCAGTAGGTCTGGGAGTTGAGCTTCACTCCATCCTCAACCCGAAAAGGTCCCACAAGTTCATCTTTGATGATACCAGCCCATACCAGTCCCCCACCTCCACCTTGCTGGCGTCCGAGTCGGAGTGGAGCTGTCTGCCCTTTACTGATCCAGCCTCTGGCCCATCCATCTGGCCCATCAAGAGTCACTCTCATTTCATCAGTCCATAAAACCTTTGAAAAATCAGTCTTAAGATATTTCTTGGCCCAGTCTTGACATTTTATCTTATGTTTCTTGTTCAGAGGTGGTCGTTTTTCAGCCTTCCTTACCTGGGCCATGTCCCCGAGTATGGCACACCTTGTGCTTTTTGATACTCCAGTAACGTTGCAGCTCTGAAATATGGCCAAACTGGTGGCAAATGGCATCTTGGCAGCTTCATGCTTGATTTTCCTCAATTTATGGGCAGTTATTTTGCACCTTTTTTGCCCAACACACTTCTTGCAACCCTGTTGGCTATTTGCCATGAAACGCTTGATTGTTCTGTGATCGCGCTTCAAAAGTTTGTCAATTTCAAGACTGTTGCATCCCTCTGCAAGACATCTCACAATTTTGGACTTTTCAGAGCCCGTCAAATCTCTCTTCTGACCCATTTTGCCAAAGGAAAGGAAGTTGCCTAATAATTAAGCACCCCTTATATAGGGTGTTGATGTCATTACACCGCACCCCTCCTCATTACAGAGATGCACATCACCTGATTTACTTAATTGGTAGTTGGCTCTCAGCCTATATAGCTTGGAGTAGAACATGTATAAAAAGTATCATGTGATCAAAATACTCATTTGCCTAATAATTCTGCACACAGTGTATATGCTTTTTACATTTCTTTTACCCAGATGTAGGACTTTGCATTTGTCCCTGTTAAACACCATACTGTTCTCCTCGGCCCATTATTCGAGTGTGTCTAGATCCTTTTGAATCTACTCTCTTTCCTCTGGTATTGGCGGTCTCCTAACCTTGTGCTGTCTGCAGTACCTGACCTCACAATTGCTCTATGGGCAGGATGGGCACACAACAATCTCATGGGAGATAACGCTTTTACAGCTGCACACATCATATAACTCTATATTAAAAAAGGGATAAGTATAATCGGACGATTGATTTGTGATCTGGCATGGAAAGCGGCTTCTCGTTATGGAGGACAAATGACAAGGTAATAATTTAGTGTCGGCAACTATCGTGCTCACATCCTCTACCAATTAGTGGGACCCCTGCACTGAGACTGTGTGCGAATATACTCAGCTTCTGCAGTGTCAGTGCGGATGTGCAGAGCCAAGGGCTTCTTTTCAGACAGAGCAGGCTCTGGACAAGTGAGTGCTGTCAATCAAGCAAAGTGGAAGTGTCAAGGGAGGAATTTGGGTTGAAGACTGCTAATGGAGTCTTCGTTTGGGATATCCAGAGACGGTGCCGTATTAGCTGTATATCAGTGCCAATATATCAATGTATATAAGACAATGAACACACAGACATGCTCTCTCTTTCAGCCAGCGTCATCAACTGACTCGTGTATTCTGATAGATCCATTTATACAGTAAGCATGAATAACCTTGAAGCTAACCAGGGAGTACTTTTACTCCTTAATTTCTCACAGCACATTGCCTGCCTCCCGTACATTCCTTCTGTGTGAACATTACTGATAACCCTTTTGCAGCTTCACATTCTGGCTTCATCATCTTTGGTTAACTCCTTCATGACTATACAACTTTGAATTATACTATAGGTCTGTGCAATTGCTACATAGACAGACAGATAATTATGCAACTACATCTACATTTTGATTATCTATATACACAGATATTCTTATTACGTTTGAAAAAACAAGCTACAGCTCAGGCGACCTCCACAGAAGTATAGAGGATGCTAATTGGATGTAATGGAGCACTGTACCTCGCCAAGGGTGCACATGTAATAAAACTTTAAAGAGGTTGTCCACTACTTCCGATATTTTGCACATCAATAAATCAAGTGTATTTTCAACTACTTTTGTGTTTCAATTTTAGAACTGAGCGGCACTATATTTGCTTGTTCAGTGACCCGTGACGTGACCCGGCCCTCAGCTGCCGCGGTGATGTCTGATCAACTTCCTGGCTCTGGAAAGTTGACGTTCCATCACCACTCACCCGGTTTGATTGTGCTGTGGGCACGTTTCACCGCACGGGAAACCCTAGTATCAAGAGCGCGCTGAATAAGACTTTCAGAAAGAGTCCCTGCACGCCCAGCAGGAAAATACCCAGCATGTGGGGCAGAAGATTCGATGGAGTTTATCTCTGTTACATCTTAGTGAGCAGATCAGACGTAGCAGAACAGGTTAGATGTAGCAGAGCTGGGACACTGATGTAATCTTGCTCTCCTCATCAAAAGTTGGTGTCACAATAAGATGTGGCAGATTAAGGATACAGGAAGGATGGATTCGGGTGGAGTTTTGGGTAGCTGTAATCTGTGCTGGCTTACAGGCTACTGCAATGCATGATGGAACTTATAGTACTAGAACACAGGAAGTCAGGAGAGAGGAATTTGTCGATTAACCCCATCAAGAGCTGTATGTAGCAATGAGGATGTGCTGCCAGAGCTTGATAAAAAGTAATATTACTAAAATAACAATGGCTGTTTAAAGAGGCACATAATCGCAAGTTTTCTGAAAGAAAAAAAAAAGGTCAGTTATGGTCCTGGACAACCTCTTTAAATGAAAAAAAAAATTCTAACGATGCCTATCGGTCACTGTATGACCAGGCTTATTAGAGGAATGTATAGATTGCAGCACAAAGGTGATCAAACTTCGAACGATGAGCCTCCGCCACAAGACAATCTGATCGTCAATTCATTGAATCTCTTGAAGCAGGGGCCGGACGCCTTTATATTACAGGTGATGACGACGAGTCTCTGTGCGGAGGAGAGTGCAATATGTGGTGTCGGGAAGAAATATTTCCCCTATGGAGTAATTAGCATCAGCCTCATGGGGGTTCTTGACTTTTTCTAGATCAATATGTTTTTTCATAGAAGACACAAATCCATTGAATCAAAGCTATCAACCCTAATAACAGAGCCGGACTCTCCAAAGCTCGGGGAAGGACGGCCTATAGATACTTTCGGATCTCGCAGCTAGTTTGGATCCCCCCTTTATTACGTTTATATGCTACATCCGGGCACATACACAAGGTTTTTTAATGCAATATCCTAATATGTGTGGGCTCAGGTTTTCTTTGTGTTATTTTAAGGATCAGAACCATGAGAAACAGGCATTAGGGAGACCGGGAGGGGGATCTACTTCATGACCTGTGAGATACTTACATACTGGGAGCTGTGGTCAGCGCTTTTCTCCCTGGAGAGGCTGCACACACACTGACCTAAGGAAACAGAAATGGGACACACTTGTCATAGAAATCGCTGATTCTGTAATAATATGGAAAAAATAGAGATTTTCATTATGCGGTCTTGGTCATATATTAATTGTGACACCAGTCTTCATTCTACAGTGTGCACTATAATAATTCTACTCCCCACCTGTAGGGGGCGCCGTTTAGATCCACGTTGGTTCCGGTTTGCTCTATTGTAGGCCACTGTGTTGTTGCCACTAAAAATTCTTTGTTCACGCAGTTTCGGAGACTATCTGGGATTCGACCTTTTGGAGAAATGAAATCTGGTTTTACATCGAGAACAGAGAGATCAAGGTCATCAAAAGTAACTGTTCATATTAGGAGCCTGAAAAAGAAAACCATCATCTACCAGTGTGAGGAGGAATAACTGACAAGAAGAAACCTTCAGGTGACCTATGTTATGTCCGGCGGACTCCTTACCTACCAAGATGTAATTATGGTGACGGCTGCAGTGCCCTGGGGAGAGTCAGGGAGGTGGACTACTTATTCCAAGTGCATTGATGCGCCCCAGTGCACTTCCACCCTCATGTACTCTCCATTAGGCTGGTTTCAGACGTCCGTGTTTCAGGTATGTGTGGCATCCGTTTTTAAAAACGGATGCCACACGTACCCGTGTTATTATTTGCAGTTAATCACATGGACTGTGTGACCTCTCATGACCCCGCACGCACACACGCAGACATGTCTGTTTTTTCTCCGGCAGCACTGGTGTCTAATGGATCATACACTGATGTGATCCGTGTGACATCAGTGTGATACGCACAGGAGAAAACACGGGTCTTTTTAATAAAAATATTTTCTATATTTACCTCTCGCCAGCGATGCTGTTTCCGGCTCTGCTGCCTCCCGCACCTGACCCCCGCTCATTATATTCACTGAATATTCAGTGCCCCGTGGAGCTGGAAGCGGGGACAGCGCTGGGGACTGCAGTGCCGGGGACCGCATCGCTGGGTGAGTATACAGGGGGTGTGTGTGTGTGTGCGCGCGTGCGTGCGTGTTGAGAACCTGGAAGCCGGAACATCTTGGGGACTCATTACAGCTCCCAATGAACTCTGATGAACCCGTGAAGCTGTAGCACGAGGGTCGCGGGGGTCATCAGAGTTCATTGGGAACTCCTATGACCTCCTAGATGTCACTGTGCTTGCAGATTACTCACCTGTCCACGCGGTGCTGTCCCCAGCGCTATCCCCGCGATGCTCCGGCTTCAAGGTCCTGAGTGCGGTGAATAATCGATGAATATAATGTGCGGGGGTCAGCAGAGGCGGAGACAGCAGGTAAATATGGAAAATCTTATTTCACAGACACGTTTTCTCCGGTACCTGTCACATGTATGCAAACACGGATGTCACATGTGTAACCATAACCATGCGTGTGACTGGTACCTGATTAAACACGGACGTCTCAAACCGGCCTTATAGGGAGACAACAGGCCGAAAGCCAACCAGCTAGTTCGCCAGATAGCAAGCCAGGTAGCTAGCCAGTCAACGAGCCTGCTAGAAAGCCAACTAGCCAGCAGATCAGCCAGCTAGTTAGCCAGTTAATAAATCAGCTAGCCAGTCAGCCAAACAGCTAGAAAGCCAACCAGATAGCAAGCCAGGTAGCCAGCCGGCCAGCTAGACAACTGGCACAGCTACTAACAGGCAGCCAGATTTATAAGCAAAGAACACATTGTGAGGTCCACAGACATTGTGGCGTGGCCTTGATGACACAGTGTTCCGTCTACAGACATGACTGCTCAATGAAAGTAGTAGTAATATTAACCCCTTCACGACCCATGATGGATATACCTGTCACGGATCGTGTGAGGTTAATCCCCGCAATGTATATGCGCCATTACTTTTACTTACCGTCGCCCCCACCGGAAGTCACGTGCGTGATCACGTGACTTCCGGTGGTTGCCATGGTAGCACAGGGTCATGTGATGACGCCTGTAGCTAACATGAGTCACTTTCTCTCAGTGCCGGCATAGTGCCAGCACAGAGTAAAGCCCGCTTTACACGCTGCAATGTATCTTACAATGTGTCGGCAGGGTCACGTCGTAAGTGACGCACATCCGGCATCGTAAGGTACATTGTAGTGTGTGACAACTACGTGCGATTGCGTTTGAACGGTAAAACGTTCATCGCACGCACGTCGTTCATTTCTCTAGAATTGAATGTCAGATTGTTCATCGTACCATCGTACATCGCAGTGTGTGACACCCCGGGAACGATGAATAGATCTTACCTACGTCCTGCGGCTCCCGGCCAGCAATGCGGAAGGAAGGAGGTGGGCAGGATGTTTACGTCCTGCTCAGCTCCGCCCCTCCGCTTCTATTGGCCGGCTGTCGCGTGATGTTGCTGTGACGCCGAACGTCCCTCCCACTCCAGGAAGTAGACATTCGCCGCCCACAGCGAGGTCGTATGGACGGGTAAGTACGTGTGACGGGGGTTAATCATTTGTGCGGCATATTCAACAAATTGAATGTGCCGCACATACAATGGGGGCGGTTACGATCGCATACGAAATCGTATGCTGGATCGGAAGGTGTAAAGCAGGCTTAAAGCAGCATATCTGCAGATCTCGGCTCTGTAGCTGAGATCTACAGATATGGCAAAGCGATCGGATTGCTGATCCTTATCCTCCCCTAGGGGGTCTAGTAAAATTAAAAAAAAAAAAGTAAAGTTTTAAAAAATAATATAAAAAAAAACTAAAAAGTTCAAATCACCCAATTTTCACCCCACTGAAAATCAAAGGGTTAAAAAAAAATAAAAAATATACACATATTTGGTTTCGCTGCGTTCAGAAATGCCCGATCTATCAAAATGTAAAATCCATTAATCTGATCGGTAAACGGCGTAGCGTAAAAAAAAAAAATTCAAAACGCCAAAATTCCGTCTTACTTTCGCCGCAAGTTTTGCGCAAAATGCAATAACAGGCAATCATAATGTAGCATCTGTGCATAAACAGTACCATTATAAACGTCAGCTCGAGACGCAAAAAATAAGCCGTCACTGAGCCATAGATCCTGAAAAATGAGAACGCTACGGGTGTCGAAAAATGGCGCAAAACGTGCGCCACTTTTATTGGACACACTTGTGAATACTTTTAACCCCTTAGATACAAGTAAACCTAAACATGATTGGTGTCTACAAACTCGCACCGACCTCAGGCATCATACCCACACATCAGTTTTACCATATAGTGAACACCGTGAATAAACTATCCCAAAAACTAATGTGCGATCATACTTTTTTTTTGCAGTTTTTCCACACTTGGAATTTTTTTTGATGTTTTCCAGTACACTATATGGTAAAACTTATGATTTCATTTAAAATAACAACTCGTCCCGCAAAAAACAAGCAAGATTGATAGAAAAATAAAAAGAGAATTTTGTTACTTACCGTAAATTCTTTTTCTTATAGTTCCGTCATGGGAGACCCAGACCATGGGTGTATAGCTACTGCCCCCGGAGGACACACAAAGTTACTACACTCAAAACGTGTAGCTCCTCCCTCCTAGCATATACACCCCCTGCTAGCCAGTCCTAGCCAGTTTAGTGCAAAAGCTGAAGGAGGACATCCACCCACAAGAAGAGACAGAGTAAAATCCGGAAGAACCGGAACTTCTGTCTACAACAATAACAGCCGGTGAAGACACACGGAACAAGAAACCTGCCAACAGGCAATAGGGAGGGTGCTGGGTCTCCCATGACGGAACTATAAGAAAAAGAATTTACGGTAAGTAACAAAATTCTCTTTTTCTTTATCGTTCCTATGGGAGACCGAGACCATGGGACGTTCAAAAGCAGTCCATGGGTGGGAATAAACAGACAACTGAGAAGCAGGCAAACCTAACTTCACAAATGGGCGACAGACGCCGGAAAAATGCGTCTGCCCAAGCCCGCGTCTGCCAAAGCATGAGCATGCCTTGGGTAGTGCTTCGAAAAAGTATGCAGACTAATTCGAGCTGCAGTCTGACAGACCTACTGAGCCATAACCTGGTGCCTGAAAGCCCAAAAAGGCGCCGACAGGTCTGATCAAATGTGCTCTGATCCCCGGCGGGGAAGGCACTTGAGTACACTTGTAGGTCTCGGAAATGGCCGACCTAAGCCAACGAACCAGGGTCGGCTTAGATGCCGAGAGACCGCTACGCTGACTAGCAGTCAGCACCAGAGAGAGGTGCACCGCCTAATAACGGCGGTGCGAGACACATAGATCCGGAGCGCCCGCACCAGATCCAGGATATGCAACGCTTCCTCAAGCGATGAACAGGAGCCGGACAAAAGGAAGGCAGGAAAATTGCCCCGGATAAGGTGGAAGCAGTAACCACCTTAGGGAAAAAAGTCCGGAATCGGACGAAGACCACCTTGTCTTGATGCAAAAGACCAAAAAAAGGGGGTGACTCCGAGAGAGTGCAGCCAGAACTCTCTGGCGGGAAAATATAGCCACTAGAAAGACTACTTTCTGTGAAAGATGAAACAAAGAAACCTCCCTAAGAGGCGCAAAGGGGGGTTTCCGGGAACCGGGAGGACCGGATTAAGGTCCCAGGGCTCCATAGGCCGCCGGAAAGGCGGAATGATGTGAGATGTGCCCTTAAAGGAGCGCACCGGAGCCAGCCGGACGATACGCCGCTGGCACATACTGACAGAGCCGAGACCTGTCCCTTAATGAGGGATAGTCCTAGCTGTAGACCGGACTGTGGAAGCGACAGGAGGGTCGGCAAGGCCAAAAAGGTCAAAGGACACTTTGGAGCTCGAGTCATAGCGGAGATGACTTCAGGAAGGATATCAGAAGTCGCCAAGATCCAGGACTCAAGAGCTACGCCGTCAATCTGAGAATTCAGAACTCTGACGGAAAAAACGGACCTTTTGAGAAAAGGTCTGAACAGTCCGGAAGATGCCATGGCAACCCAACGGACAGAAGGAGCAGGTCAGAGTACCAAGCCTGCCTGGGTCAGTCTGGAGTATGAGAATGACCCGACGGCCCCCTTTAATGATCTTGCGCAGGACTCTGGACAAGAGGTAGAGGGTGAAATACGTAAAGAGACGAAGCTGGGATCAAACATGAACCAGTGTGTCTACCGCAAAACCTGAGGATTGTGGACCACGGTTGGACAGCTGAAATAGTCTGCCTCGCAGTTTTCACATCTAGGATGTGGGCTGCGGATACGGTGGACTGGGAGTCCCTTGTCCACTGAAGAATGTTGAGCCGCCAAGATTGCCAGGCGGCTGAGTGGCCCGCCCTGGAAGCTGATGTAGGAAAACGCTGTCACGTTGTCCGACTGGACTCGAATGTGCCTAGCCGCCAACAGATGGTGAAGGCTTAGAGAGCTAGAAATACAGCTCTGATTTCCAGCACATTGATCCAGAGGGCTTATTCGGACAGAGTCCAAGCGCCCTGCGCTCCACGGTGGAGATATACTGCTCCCAAGGCGGATAGGCTAGCATCCTGGTGAGGATCACCCGGGACGGGGCCAGGAAGGAGCGCCCCTGAGACAGAGTGGCCGAAGCCACCACTGAAACGAGCCCCTGGTCAGTGGCGAAGCCACCACCCCGAGGGAGGAGGGAGTTCGCTTGTACAGCGGAAAACATCCAGTCTCAGAGGACATAGGAGGAACTGGGCAAGGAATCGCTTCCATTGACGCCACCGTCTGACCAGCACCTGTATATGGTGTCTGATAGAACGACGTCGACCGTCTCAAGAAGGCCGTCCAGGGCAAAAGATCACTGCAAATCCCTAGGGGTGCAGGACCTTAATCACAGCTGCCCCAATGAGAATACTCGAGGGGCCGTGGCTAACCCCAAGGGAAGAGCCACGAATTGGACCACTCCGATTGTCAAAACGTAGTCAACGCTGGTGTGAAACTGCGATTGACTCCTGCAGATAGGCATCCCTGATGCCGATGGCTGCTAGGGAATCTCCTTGGGTTCTTGATTGATCCGGTGAAAAACACACGGAACAAAACCGAGACTCCATGTGAAAACGCCACACCTGACTATGCTTGAAAAGCTAAAGATCCAGGTCGGAAGGCACCGCTCTCTTCGGGGACTAGTAATAGATTTAAGCAAAAATCTCAGAACCGTTCCCAGTCGGGAACCGGTACAATTACTCCATTGGCCTGCAAGAAATGCCACGGCCTGTGAGAAGGCGGCGGCCTTGGAGCCGGGAGGAGTTGACAGAAAAAATCTGTTTGGCGGGTGGACAGAATTCCATCCTGTAGCCATGGGAGATATAATCCCGCCCCCACTGAACGGAGACGTGTTAGAACCCTACGTCGCCAAGTGGAGAGAGCCTGCCCCCGACCAAGGAGGTTGTTGGCGTGGCTAGATAGCTCGGAGGAAGCTGACTCAGTGGCAGCATCTCCTGCGGTCTTCTGAAGACGCAGCTTCGAGCCATTTGGTTCTATGAACCTAGGCCGAGCTAGAGGACGATCAGATGGAGGAACGGAAACCACCGAAACCTCAACTGATTCCTGCCCTGGACAGGTTCCCTGGTTTAGGTTTGTGGCAAGGAAGAACACTCCCCGCCAAGAGCTTCCTTAATTTCATCCAGTTGGTTCCGAGGAAACTGGTCCCTCCGAAGCCACAGGGGCCTGCGGATAGCGAGGAAAGTAGCCAAGACCACCGCATTGCGGTGTCCAGCATGGCAGACCTGGCAGAGGATGAAAAGACTGAAGTCTGGAAGTTCAGGCAACCGTTTTGGGCATAGAGTCCCTGTGAGGGAATGCATCTCCTCCAGAGAAGCAGAGAAGGTACAAAAAAAACGCACTGCTGTAAAGCTGAGGAGAACGAAGCTCCTGCCGCCCCCATACCGACTTGGCCAAAAGGACAACCGGGCGGACCGCAAAACCTTAAGTGAGGAGCCATCAGCCACTGACATAACGGTCCGGGCTGAGCCACCTGAGGTGAATGAGCCCACTTCTTGACCACCATTGGTGGACAGGGGAAACACAGTCCTCAGAATCACGCTTCATGGGAAGCGACTGTCAGAGCGGACCCTGGGCTGGTCACAGGGGTCTGAAAACTGGAGTGGTTAAGGAACACACGTTGTGTTCACCTAGATAAGGTAATTCCGGCTGCTTGAGGTCCAGTACAAAATTAATGTACCGTGGGATCCTTATAGAGGTGCCGTCAGCCACTGATACAACTATCCGGGCTGAAAGTCTAGACACTGGAGTGGCCACCCTTGGCGAATGAGTACACTCCTTGACCACCTCTGATGGGAGGGGGAGACAGGCAGCAGAACCCCGCTGTGGGGTCTGCAGGACAGGCTGTGGGCTTGGACGCAGCGGGCTGAAAACTGGAGTGGTTAAGGAACACACTCCTCGTCCTATTAAAGGTATACTGATGCCTTTCTGCCAGCGGGGAATACTCCCCTGATACAGGCGGATGGATGTCCAGTACAAGTATAATGGACGCAATCCAATCATTCGCATCTGCGTCACCTACGGACGGATCAATGTACATAAAGTAGCGTCCGAGCCCCTGGTAGAGACATCCTCCTCGTCCAGTGAGTCAGCTCGTAATCGGAGCTGCGGGACGGGGAGAACAGGGGACCCTGCGTCTCCCTGTCAGGAGGACGGGGTCTGAGCCCAGAAGGAGAGTCCCTTGTGAGCTTTGCTGAGCGAGCTGAAGCAGAAAACGCCCTGAGAAGGGGGCTGCATGCTCAGCAGATGCCGGGACAGCCGACCCCTGGAAATAGGATTCCCCCAGGGGTCAGCCACCGTAACCGGAGCAGCTGGAGGGACCATTAATGAGCCTCCAAGCTGAGGGGCCACAGTGGTTATGAGCTCGGTACAGCCGTACGAGACTACCTGCAGTGGACAATAAAAACAGCCTGCAGCCTCGCTCTGTGAGACATGCTGCAGAGGTGGGGGCTCTGTCTAGAATGTCTAGAATACCCAAGACAGGGGTTCAGCCTGGGGAGACTCCAGGCTGAGGTACCACCACATAAGAACCATTACAGTGTGGGTCTGTGCCGGTTCAGAATATCAGCTTACATGCAGAACATGTAGTGTACAGCCTTGGAGCTTTGCTCCTAGAGAGACATGCTGCTGAGGAGGAGGTTCTAATAATAAAGAATTAACTCCTTCAGAATGCCCTGAGAGTGTATAAAAGTGCACAACCAGAGGTTGTGACTTATCAGGCCGCTATATGAGTGCCCTCCGGATTCCAAGCCTGGACCCCCAGCCAGATATTCACTCCCTCTGCACTGCAGAGCAGCCAGCGCCAACCAGTGTACTAAGAACGCTGAGAAAATGGCGCCAGAGTGAGGGGGGGGCGGGGGTTAACCCAGGAGCGGGAATCGGAGGGCTAAGGAGATGTACAGGGGAGGGAATCATCTCCTCAAGAAGGAGTGTCCTCCCCTGTGCAGAGCGGCCGGCGGGCGGCGCTGCAGTGTCCCCCTGCATGACTGACATGCAGGGGAACGAAACGAAACTAGGCCGCGGCTGAAGCCGGGGCCTAGAGTTATGCATGCGGCCGACAATCAGGCATCATCGGCGCGGTTCTCAGTAAAAACCGTGGAACCGGCCGGAAACACAGTAAAAAGCAGCATTATCAAAGTAAATCACTGTCCCCCCCAATAAAAGTGCCCCACATTGCAGAAGGACCCTCTGAATAACGTCTCTATACTTAGCTTTGAGACACAGGGCCCAGTCCCTGGGTGGGGTGGGGGTTCAGTGCTCCGTCCAGCAGGGTCCTGCAAAAGGGCTGCGGATGGAGGCCGGTCTCCTGCAAGGCAGTGAGAACCGTGTTGGCTCTAACTTCAAGCCAGAGCCCCTAAGGGATGGTGAAGGAGCGCGGCATGAAGGGCTCCTGCCCTGAAGTCAACCTTAACAGCACCGCCGCCAGGGGGGTGAGAAGGGACATGCCGGGAGTCCAGTGGACCCGCTTTTCTTCCAAATCTTTAGAAAAAATGAAAAATCAAAAAAGGATGCATGTGTGTGCGTGATCCTCCTGACACAAAGCATGAAACTGGCTAGGACTGGCTAGCAGGGGGTGTATATGCTAGGAGGGAGGAGCTACACGTTTTGAGTGTAGTAACTTTGTGTGTCCTCCGGGGGCAGTAGCTATACACCCATGGTCTGGGTCTCCCATAGGAACGATAAAGAAAAAAAAGTTTCGGCTCTCGGAAGAAGGGGAGCAAAAAAAAAAAAAAAAAAAAAACAAAAAAAAAAAAAAGGAAAAAGGCCCTAGGGCTGAAGGGGTTAATATTTCTTGTAAGCAAATTTTCTCATGACTTTACTTGTGGAGGTGGATAGGGATATTCTCCTTTACTCACATTTGATATGTTTGAACGTACATGTGGAAAAAAAGGATATAAAAGGAGCCAGTCACTAGATTAATGCTGCCCAAGTCACGGTCAGCATAAATCAGAATTAAACAGTCCCTTTTATTACCGCAGCCAGCTCGGTCTGGACCATTGAGAACGTTTTCCTCCTGACCTTCTTTTGCACTTATTGTACTTTATTCTAAACTTCACAATTTGTGTATTTTGCCACATCCTAGAAGAAGCATCTGACCTGTGACCGCTCTGCGCATCTCAGTAGCTGCAGCTTCTCTCATCTCCAGGGACGCCTGCTCGCTGTACCAGGCCGTATGCGGGGTGCAGATCAGATTGGGGACATCCTTTAGCGGACCCTGAGCAAAACTGAAAGGTACAAAAATTAATTTGGGAACAATTCTCAATACAGATGGAATGTGTCAGCCGGTGTTTGCTATGTAATCTGACAGCAGTATGATGTAGGGACAGAGAACCGGATTCCAGTGATGCGTCACTTAGTTTATGGGGTGCAGCAGTTTTGATAAAATCCCAGTTTTCTCTGCTGCAGATCTAGCAGAGCCCAGTTGTTGAGCTGTGTATCCACAGCTTTCTATGTACATTGTATAGTCAGTCACACAGCTGCTAATCAGTGCTGGCGTTGAGGTTGGACTAGGAGGATAGTTGTCCTGTAGTGATAATCTCCTTCTGATAAAACATTGATTGTATTGAAACAGGAAAAAAAATAGCCTAGTAAGTGACATTGCTAGAATCAGGATCTCTACACCTATATTATGCTGCTCTCAGATTATATAGTAAATACCTTTCGACAGATTCCTTTTCAGCCATTTAAAAGGTGTTTTTTCACTTTTGAATATTAAGAGGTTGGTCCCTACTAGCCAACGCCAGTTTTATCAATTCAGGATCCCATGTAGAATAAAAGCAGTTCTCAGAGCAGTGCTGTTTCAGCTATGCTGCCACTGTTCCCAGAGAGTGAGGTCACTTATGTCATGTCCTCCTTTACTATTTCATCCGAGGAGATATTCACCCTGATAGAATATTGATGAGCTGGAGCTGATGAACGGCCACCGGCACGTGACACAACAAATCATGTTGTAGCGCCCCTGAATACATCAGGGTGCTACAGGGAACTGCATCCTGTCACCCAGGGTGCAGGGTCTACCTCCCATGGTTCCACGTTCCCAACAACGGTGTCACTAACATCCGCACTACAAATCCCAACCACACCTCACACCATGACCTGTACAGACACACCAGTCGGTTGGTCAAGTTGGAGCACGGCCGCCCATCTAGGGATCAGGCAGACTGGTGGGAGGGTAGACAAGGAGTTGGGAATTAGCCCTCAAAGAGTGAGGATCTAGGAAGTTGAAGCTCCCAGGGAGGTGACAGGTTGGGTTGCAGACGGTGGTCCGGGACCACAGGAGGTGGGGACCAGTAGTAGTGATGTTGGAAAGGGATGCAACGGACATCGTCATATAGGACTGTCGGCACCAGCAAGCCCAAAAGAACTTACCGATACCGAGCACGGCTGGGTACAGGACCCTAGATCAGGGAAGAGCTTCAAACGCTTTGATAATTAACCTGTGCAGGATAGTCTCTTTATGAACTTTCCCCAAGAGCTCAGAGATTGAAGGCATCAACACAACGAGGGGGTGGAGTTTTCCAAAGCACACAATCCACTGAAATCCCAAGTGCCAGCCATCAAGAGCACAGCTGACATGCACATGGGCAGCGGGGCCCCAAAAGCTTCAAGCCGAGGGGCCACAACGGTCAATCAATTTGTGCACGGAGGCAGGGCTCCGGACTTACCAAATGACACGGGCGGGAGCAGGACCTGGACGGGCTCCCCCCGTAGAGACTGCGGTACCTAGAGACTTTGGTTTACCATCTGTGTGATTGTCTGCTTATTCCACCTAATCCAGCACCACGACTACCGCAGTGAGTAATCTGACCCCTGCACCCTGCTTCCCAAGGCCAAGCCATCCGTTTACCAAATCCCCACTGTCCGGGGCCTTCCCTACCTGCGGAGGGACTGACACCTGGCTGCCCCCACACCATCAGCCCTGGTACTCCTTTCGGCAGCGGCGGTACTCCCCTTTACCGCAACATGAACATTCATCCCTTGTAAATACTTCCTTTACGTTTGAGTGGCCGCAAGCCCCCAGGTCCAGAGACCCTCGAGCCACAGCAACCCCTGATCCGAGCAGTTCAACTGCTGCAGGGGTGGCCCAATGTCGTACTGTAGGTACAGGGGTGCTGATACCCCTGGAATGGCACCATTGCAGGAGGATTTTATTACCCAGTTTTTATTTTTTATGGGGTCCTAAATTTATTAAACCGCTGTTGTCCAGTAGTGGACAACCCCTTTAATGTAAAAAATAGAGTTGAGTATCAGTGCGTGAGGTGGTCACAGTGGTAGGACGATGCCTGATCACACCTTGAGGTAAATATGTTTGTGACCCCCAACATTTCTATAGACCACCATTATCAAGGTTAATATATACTGCATATATATACTCACACAAAAGGTTCAGACTCGTGAACGTCTAGAGCTGCTCCTCGGATTCGGCCTTCCTTCAGTGCCTGAGCCAAAGCCTTCTCATCTACTAACCCTCCACGTGCCGTATTCACCAGGAAGGCCCCCTGCCTCATCTGCAGACAAAGCGCAGCCCACAGTTGTAACACATGGATATGGGATAAACATAAATCACGGATATTCCCTAATCACAATTCTCTGCTTTTATGAATAAATATATTATATTAGAGGGACATTTCCATCTATATTATAGCTGAATGCGATGGGAGTTTACGGATCAAAAAAGGTCAATAGGTCCCATGAAATAAGAGTACAGCCACAACCTCTGATCATCACACAGCTCAGCTAACTTTCCAGCTTTGCTGTATAGACTGGGTCAGGCTCAGCAGAGGATGGTAACTAAATAAGACAATATGTAACACCATACACAGAAATAAGGCTATACGTGAAAGTCCTCACCCAGTCAAGTCTTTATACTCCATTTCCTGGAGTCTATTGCCAGTTTTCTGTCCATAATCTCCCATTCATTTCAGCTCACACATAATAATGGGCATCCATGCACTGGAGAGTCAACGTTACACACACCATGAGCTTGGGCAGAGTTGCATTATAATTTATGCCAATTTCGGTTTAATAAAGTAAGTCCAAAATGACTGTTCAAACCAAGCTCAGTTGTCTGACGCACCCTGGGAGTGGCCAAACCAACCAGTGCACAATCCCACCTACTTGTTTTCCAGCTACCATGTTTCCACAAAAATAAGACAGGGTCTTATATTACTGTTTGCTCAGAGAGATGGGATGTCTTATAATTTCCCCATTAACAATAATCCACATTTATTCAGATATATTCATCTCATCACATTCTGGAACATTAACATTTTGTGTTAATCCTTTTAAGGCCCCGTCACACACAGAGATAAAATCTTTGGCAGATCTGTGGTTGCAGTGAAATCATGGACATATTGTTCCATTTGTACACAGCCACAAACCTGGCACTGATTATCCACAATTTCACTACAACCACAGATCTGCCACAGATTTATCTCTGTGTGTAAAGTGGCCTTTACTGGTCCAGATCTATATTGTCTTATCTGATCGGCTATTCTCATTGAGTAGAACCAGTCCTATAGTGGTGGTACATACCATATTTAGAATGTTTTTTACCTGTTTACATTATTCTCTATGTAATGCTAAGTTTACCCCTAAAAGAAAGCAGACACCCCCCTTAAAGAATTGTACTTACCAGACCCCAAACAATTAGAGTTGGCAAGTGAATGGGCTCTCACATACAAATCTGCATCACTGTCAGGTCCGCCTGTGTTCTACAGCGGTGGCTCCCCCTAATGACTGGAAGCAACATCACTTGTGCGGAGTGATACTGGTACCCGATTTGTTTGTGAGAGCTGCAGTGCAATGTGGCTGGAACGGCGATGGATCCGATAGTGACACAGATCTCTGTGTGAGAGCCCATCCACTATCAGCACTTGCCAACTGTAATTGTTCGAGGTCTAGTGAGTGCGATTTTTTTTTTTTTGGGGGGGGGGTAGTTTCTTTTGGGGATGTCTGCTATCCTTTCAGGATGTCTGCTTTCTTTGATGAAGAGTCCGGCTGTATTCTTTCACTTTTTTTTTTTTTTTTTAAGCTTTAACATCCTTATGGAACTGCAGGGCTTATTTTTGGAGTAGGGCTTATATTTTAACCATACTCAAGAAAGCCCCAAAAATTCTACCAGAGCTTATTTTCGGGTTAGGTCTTATTTTTGGGGAAACAATGGTATCTCTGCCCAGCTGTTCCTTGACTGACAGCTCTGACAGAATAGGAACCAGAGGAGGAAAATAATCGGGAACGTGCACTAAACTCCTCAGCCACATCAAGGGTGCACCGAGCGCCTGTACTTGGCGTGGACAGGGATTTTGTGCTGACAAAAGCCCTTTAGGCAGCTGGGCAAATAGAAAGTACTGTCACAAGGAGACGCGTCACTCGTTCCGGACGACACTGATCTTTGTACAAAAGCGATGGAACCATCCTCCATTGTGCACATTGTATCAGGTATAATGAAATGATGGAATCTGATGGATATTTACCTGTTTGATTGTGAAGTCGTTAATGAGGTGGTGGTTGTGTTCATTCAGGTTACAGTGCAGAGACACGCAGTCGCTTTGGTAAAGCAAGTCCTGCAGTGTGTACACCCTCTGCACGCCCAGCGAGCGCTCCGTCCCGTCCTGCAGGTATGGGTCATAAAAGATAACATTGAAGCCAAACACCTTGGCCCTGACGGCCACTGCCTGTCCTACACGACCTGTGAGAGAAAAACATCACCGGGAGAAGAGGTGTCAGCTGTACCAAGCTCATCACATACAACAGTCCGGCACAAATGGCCGTACAATAACCAACAATCATTCACGTGAGCAATAGCTGAATGCAGAAGAAGGCGAACGTAACAGATCAGACATAATGGAGGAAATGATCGGACTCTATAGGGGCCGGTGTATGAGCAGATAAAGCAGAACTGCACATTATCTGCAATGCCCAAGGGCAGCCCAATCTGGCGGAGAGTCTCAGCTAGATGTCAAGTAAGTGCTCCATCTACAGTGGGTTAGCCAATTAAGTGCAGTGAGCGCTAAGAAGATATAATCTGAGGAGTACTGGGGATTAGAGATTACGGATAGGAAGCCAGATTGTCACAGTTTACATCCATCAGTGCTAAGAAAATATCAAGATACTGAAAAATAGTAAAATATACAAATATCCATTCAAGAGAAAGAAAAAAACAAAACATTCATGTCTTTTAACAACAGCACCGATCTTCCAAACAGCAAGGACAGGACTGGAGAGAGGAGAATCACAGGACACTAAAGTATTCCCTACCATGAATATTACATTAAAACTGATACACAAAAAATAGCCACAAGCAACAATAATTAATTAACAAATAATTATTAAGTCATAATTATTAAAAAAATATATAGCAAGGAAAATTACAACACAAAAGATGGAAATATTAATTTATAACAGTTAATTAGCCCATCCAGTTTATATCTATTGATTACATATATACATTGTGTCCACCCATATCCTGTCCACCGCCATTAACTTGAGAATGGCGGCAGCTTTAGGCATAGAAGTGGTGTCTAGGTATAGTAAAGTAGCCATGCGCTACGCAATGAAACTATCTATTGCGCCACCTGTTTGAAAACAACGGAGTTAGCATTTTTATCTCGAAAACGGAACGCAATAGAGAAAAAAAGTGAATTAAAAAAATGTAGGGCATCATCAATTCAATACAAATCGACACCTTGCATACAGAAATGCTGTGATATGAAACCCATGACCCCCCCAAAACATTGAATGCTGGTCACGCATATGGCGCTCATTTAACTTTGATGCTCAAAGTGACCACCGTCAGCTGCAATGCACATCTGGACTCTGCACAGCATACTGTATCTTGCTGCATGTTGTGCAATATGGTAGGTGACACGTTTGCACAAGTATCTGTCATACGTCGTCGTAGGTCCTGCAATGTTGGTGGAGGGGTTGCATACACCTGCTGTTTGATGTGACCTCACAGAAAGAAGTCCAATGGGGTCAGGTCCGGTGATCGTGGAGGCCACTCCACACAGCCACCATACCCAGTGACTTGTAGGAAGGTCTCCATGAGGTATCGCTTCACGTCTGCAGCCTTGTGAGTTTTACACGTTCTAATCATAGCATTTCTGTATGCAAGGTATCGATTTGTATTGAATTGATGATGCCCTACATTTTTTTATTTCACTTTTTTTTCTCTATCTCGTTACGTTTTGGAGATAAAAAAAATCCTAACTCTGTTGTTTTCCACCAGGTGGCGCTACAGGTGGTTTCATTGCGCAGCACATGGCTACTTTACTATACCTAGACACCACTTCTATGTAGATAATGGTGATGAAACCGGTCTTTGAGCGCTAATGATGGATCAGATTCTAAATGTTCTTTTGAAGAATAGGCTTCACTCAAGTGAAGTGATAACAAGAGCTTTATCTTTTTAACAATAAAGCCTAATCTTCAAAAGAACATTTAGAATCTGATCCATCATTAGCGCTCAAAGACCGGTTTCATCACCATTATCTACATTGCCTACTCCTGAAGGGGAATCCGGCAAAGAGCTGCTGAGGATCACAGAATCTATCAGTTCACTTTGATTAATCCAGCGGGAGGACGGAGAGCCGACCTGAAAGCTCCAGGATCAAAGGAGTCGGTGAACCAGGAGCCATCAGCGTTAAGCCTCCAGCTCCATCCAGCCAAAAGGATCAGATAACACCAGTTACCACAGCCCCTCAAAACCAGAGGAATTACACGCTCATCACCGAGGTTGTGCGAGGGCGCACAACTAAAGCAGGTGAGCAGCTTCTAACTACACTAATCTAACACAAATACATCGGGTGCTCTTAGATTGCGCTATTGATTTATTTTACAGTAGACACCACTTCTATGCCTATAGCTGCTGCCGCTCTCGAGTTAATGGCGGTTGACAGGATATGGGTGGACACACTAATATTACTATAATAAATAAATAAATATATTTGTGTATATATATATATATATATATATATATATATATATATATATACACATATATATACACACACACACACACGCACACAGAAGAAAAACAGGGGACCAGTTGCACACTGTGAAAAGCCAAAATAAATGCTACCTAAAAATTATAAATGGAGGTATTTGGAATATTATAATGGCCACTGTAATACCAGCCCAGCGCCCCTTCAAGGCACCCTCCTTTGCTGGGTCCTGCACTACACTGCATCTTTTCTGGGCTTTAATAACCTACAAGATCAGCAGGTGAACACAAAAGAGGCTAATGAAGAGGCCAGGAGCTATAGTGTAAATCCAGCAAACAGAGCACCACTCCCTGTTATGTGCATTATACAATAGAACATAAACAGAATGAAAGCAGGGGCTCCCTTGCTGGGAACCTTGATGGGTGGACACACTGCATGTATAATATTATTTATATAATATATGTATATATATTCTGTGTGTAATATATATATATATTTATATATATTTATATATATATATATATATATATATAATATATATATATATATATATATATATATATATATATATATATATATATATATATATATATATATATATATATATATACACATATATATATATATATATATATATATATATATATACACATACACATACATATACATACATATACACACACACACACACACGGTGGTCCAAAAGTAGGTGGGCAGAAAATAATAACATGGTGTAAAGTGAAACTGACTCAGTTGCCCTTAGCAACCAATCAGATTCCACCTTTCATTTTCCAAAGAGTCTGTGAGGAATGAAAAGTGGAATCTGATTGGTTGATTGGTTGCTAAGGGCAACTGAGTCAGTTTCACTTTACACCATGTTTGATAAATCTCCGCTTCATAACCCTATTACATATACTGTCCACCTACTTTTGGACCACCCTGTATATTGATTTTGCCATCTAGTGACCTATATATCTGTTGCACTTCAAATAACATTCTTCATCATATATACTGTTATTTTACGTGTTATGTTGCTGTGTCAATACCATCTCTTGTGTTGTCATTTTCCTTGCTATATATTTTTTTTAATAATTATGACTTAATAAATATTTGGTAATTAATTATTGTTGCTTGTGGCTATTTTTTGTGTATCGGTTTTGATGTCAAATTATAATAGCCTGCCTTTATGTATTGGTAGTGATATCTATTGGGGACACACTATATATACCCCTGGTTGGCGCTGATTGGTTCACAGGAATATTACATTGCACAGTGGGGTTGTCAGAGGCTGAATGGCCATCATGTAACATTAGTGTCTGGCCTGGAACGGCTTTCCAAAATGATGACCGATGATCACCAGGGAGAAGCATCAGTAGTGCTCACGTGATCAAAATCCAAATCAATCAAAATCCCTTTAAAAATATTCTCTAGACCACCAGGGATGGTACATTTACCCCTGAAAAGAGGAGAATCCCTCAGGAAACTAAAGTATTAAATTAACCTCTTCACTTCCCTACCAGGGATTTTGGTCATGTCTTTTACTAAGAGCGCCCAGCTTATAAACAACAAGGACCGGACTGGAGAGAGGAGAATCCCACAGGACACTAAAGTTTTCCCTACCAGGAATATTACATTGCATAGTGGGGTTGCCAGAGGCTGAATGGCCATCATGTAATATTAGTGTCTGGCCTGGAACGGCTTTCCAAAATGATGACAGATTATCACCAGAGAGAGATCTGCTCATCTGTGGTTATGACGTGATCAAAATCCCTTTAAAGATATTCTCTAGACCACCAGGGATGGTAGTACATTTACCCCTGGAGAGAAAAGAATCCCACAGGACAACCAAGTATTAACTTAACATCTTCACTTCCGTACCAGGATTATTATATTTTACAGTGGGGTTGTCAGGGGCTGAATGGCCATCATGTAATAATATTAGTGTCTGGCCTGGAACGGCTTTCCAAAATGACAACCGGTGATCACCAGGGAGAAGCCAGTCCCTTAGTGATCTGCTCATCAGTAGTTCTCACATGATCAATATCCAAATCAATCAAAATCCTTTTAAAAAATATTCTCTAGACCACCAGGGTTGGTACATCTACCCCTAGACTACCAGGGATTTGGTCACATCTTTCACTAACAGCGCCCAGCTTCCAAACAATAAGGACAAGACTGGAAATGTGAGAATCCCACAGGACACTAAAGTATTAAATTAACCTCTTCACTTCCCTACCAAGAATATTACATTGCACAGTGGGATTTTCAGAGGCGGAATAGTGTCTGGCCTGGAACGGCTTTCCAAAATAACGACCAGTGATCACCAATGAGAAGCATCAGTAGTGCTCACATGATCAAAATCCAAATGAATCAAAATCCCTTTAAAAATATCCTCTAGACCACCAGGGATGGTACATTTACCCTTGGACTATCAGAGATTTTGGAATTATCCTTTCACTAGCCTAAATAAATTGAGGTGTTACTTTAGGGGTGCTTCACACACAGCGAGCTCGCTGCCGAGATCGCTGCTGAGTCACGCTTTTTGTGACGCAGCAGTGACCTCATTAGCGATCTCGCTGTGTGTGACACTGAGCAGCGATCTGGCCCCTGCTGCGAGATCGCTGCTCGTTACACACAGCCCTGGTTCGTTTTCTTCAAAGCCGCTCTCCTGCTGTGACACACAGATCGCTGTGTGTGACAGCAAGAGAGCGACAAATGAAGCGAGCAGGGAGCAGGAGCCGGCGTCTGACAGCTGAGGTAAGCTGTATCCAAGATAAACATCGGGTAACCAAGGTGGTTACCCGATATTTACCTTAGTTACGAGCCTCTGCAGCTCTCACGCTGCCTGTGCTGCCGGCTCCGGCTCTCTGCACATGTAGCTGCTGTACACATCGGGTTAATTAACACGATGTGTACAGCAGCTAGGAGAGCAAGGAGCCAGCGCTAAGCAGTGTGCGCGGCTCCCTGCTCATGTAGCTGCATTACACATCGGGTTAATTAACCCGATGTGTACTGTAGCTAGGAGAGCAAGGAGCCAGCGCTCAGTGTGCGCGGCTCCCTGCTCTCTGCTCACACTGGTAACTAATGTAAACATCGGGTAACCATACCCGATGTTTACCTTAGTTACCAGTCTCCGCAGCTTCCAGACGGCGGCTCCGTGCAAGCGCAGCGTCGCTTGCACGTCGCTGCTGGCTGGGGGCTGTTCACTGGTCGCTGGTGAGATCTGCCTGTTTGACAGCTCACCAGCGACCATGTAGCGATGCAGCAGCGATCCTGACCAGGTCAGATCGCTGGTCGGATCGCTGCTGCATCGCTAAGTGTGAAGGTACCCTTAGTCCAGCAAGGATATAACCAATAACCTCCGCTCCTAGATGGGAAATCTAGATTATGTTGCGCAATGACGTGAAGAAATCGGACCGTTGTCCCCAAATTTCTCTAGATACTAAGGTGCAATATTCATCCAATATGGTTACGGTCACTCAGCACGTACAGCGCTCAGGTTCCTAACTGCCCTATTCTCCAGCTCAAAAAAGTCTAAGAGGGAACATTGTATTATAAGCGGTCAGGTTACAATGAATCAATGTATCTATCTACATCGCCAAGTAAAGCCATTCAGAAAAGTTTATAACTTACCAAAGCCTATTAAACCCAGAGTCTCTCCCCGAACACGAGCGGCCCCAGATGCCACCTCTCGGATCTGTTCCACGCTGTGCACCCTCGTCCCTTCCCGCAACGCTTGATACAACCAGGTGTTCCTCCGATATAGGTTCAGAATATGGCAGGTTGTAGAATCCGCCGTCTCCTCCACAGCCGCTGAGGGGATATTACACACTGCCACACCTGAAATACAGACCGGTTCAGAAGAGGCGCACAACAAAATACACATATCAGAGAAATTATGAGAACAGTCATTAATATTCAGCACCAAAAGTCAAATAATACAAATTGTGCAATAATTGCTTCAATACATAACAGTGCCCCCTACATTCTAATGCCCCAATTTTCCAACACAGTGGATAAAATGGAAGTTTGTGCTATCAGTACTGTGTAAGACGGTTTTAAAAAGATTGATTGCTCCCAGTAAGAGAAACAAAATAATAATCTTTTAGTTGTGAGACCTTTTACCGGTTACCAAAAATAAAATAAAATACATGATGCTACAAAGTGAACTCTCCAAGATCAGCCTCATGTTTTTCTTTTGACGGGGATGAAAGAAGAGCATATCTCACATCTCTGCAGCTCTTACAAAGTAATTTTCCTCCTACAAAAGCCGCTTAGTGTTCCCAATAACTAAGATAACCCTTTTATGGCCCCCATAAAGTATAATCGCAAAAAGAGTTGCCCTCAAGCAAGGTATGACATCCCCACAATGAATTCACAGCACCCTTCACATGCACAGTATAATGATACAGCACGTATGATGTCTCCACACAAGCCCTACACACAGTAAGTTTCCCTACACAGTATAATGCCCCCACCATAGCCCTAAACACAATATAATGGCCCTCACCAAAGCCCTACCCACAGTAGCATATCCCCCCAGTATATTGATCCCCACCATAGCCCTACACGCAATATAATGGCACCCACCATAGCCCTACACACAGTATAATATCCTCCCAGATAGTATAATGCTCCCACCATAGCCCTACACACTTTAAAATGGCACCCACCATAGCCCTACACACAGTATATTGGCCCTCACCAAAGCCCTATAAACAGTATAATATCCTCCCCACAGTATAATACCCCCCACCATAGTCCTACACAGTATAATGCCCTCACCATAGCCATACACACAGTATAATGCCCCCACCATAGCCATACACACAGTATAATGGTACCCACCATAGCCCTGCACACAGTACAATGCCCTCACCATAGTCCTACACACAGTATAATGCCCCCACCATAGCCCTACACACAGTATAATGGCCCTCACCAAACCCCTATACACAGTATAATACCCCCCCACAGTATAATACCCCCCACCATAGTCCTACACACAGTATAATGCCCCCACCATAGCCATACACACAGTATAATGGTACCCACCATAGCCCTACACACAGTATAATGGTACCCACCATAGCCCTACACACAGTATAATGGTACCCATCATAGCCCTACACACAGTACAATGCCTTCACCATAGTCCTACACACAGTATAATGTCCCCACAGACAGTATAATGTCACCCCCATTGTATTCCAAACAGAATAATATAACCTACAATACTGAGCCTAATAAGTGATATATCCCTGGAGTCAGAGTATCTGCCCCTACATTAGGCTGTTCTAAAATTAAATAGCAAAAACCTGAAACAAATATCCCCAAAATCTGTTGTAGTGCTATACACCATAGACTAGGCTATCATTATACAGTGATGATCAATAGAAGTGGAAAAAGCCAGCAACCATCTTGGAAAATTTTTGAAGCTTTATTGTGAAAAAGCCATTAAACCATACAGTAGATAAAAAGCTCAGTGTGTAGACAAGAGTCTACGCGTTTCAGGCCTAACATGGAACTGGCCCTTAGTCATGACAAGACAAGTTGGTGTCTAATCTGACCCTGTCATTTTAACATTGCTTTACATTGAGAGATCTGAACAATGTAACAGGAGAGGGTATAAACATTTTAAACTTATACCACCAAGAATAAAAATAGTCATAGGGACACTTTCTGCCCCATCCTCTATCAGTAATATTATATTCTTTAACATCCTATGCCAGTTTGAAGCTGAACATTGTCCAAGGAAAACACTGCCAATTAAAATATCATGAAAGTAATGCAGAGCATTTATTGCTAAATTATTAATAAAGCCAGAAGCACCAAGGTGAATCATTAATGGCCCGAGATTCCCGAGAATACCGAATACCAGGAGACTCATCAGTGAGGTACAGGCCATGGGATTAGGCATAAAAGGATTATTTTTGTGCCTTGGGTTATACAAATACATCACCGATGAGAAGATTCAATACGGACATTCCATGCAATGCTCAGCATGGAGCCGATACATTACCAAGACATTTTGCAAGTCCAGCACTTCCTGTATAGCAAAGACACTCAAGAAGAATCTGGAGTGACCAGCGCCAGATAAGGCCTCTTTCACACATCAGTTTTTTGCCATCAGGCACAATCCGGTTTGTGACTGATGCGATGGATCTGTCGCAGATTGTGGCAAAACTGATGCAACGGATACAGTAAAAAAAACAAACAGATCCATCTCATTTTTTCCCTTCAGTCCAAAGGTTATTTGCTATGGAGGAGAGAGAGAGAGGGAGAAAAGAAAGAGAAAGGGAAGAGAGAGAGAGAAGAGAGAAGAGAGAGAGAAAGGAAGAGAAGAGAGAAACGAGAGAGGAAGAAAAGAGAGAGAGAAGAGAAGAGAGAGGAAGAGAAGGAAGAGAGAGAGGGAGAGAGCGAAGAAATATAAGAGAGGAGAAAGAGAAGAGAGAGAGGAAGAGAGAGAGAAAAGAGAAGAGAGAGCAGAGAGAGAGAAAAGAGAGAGAAAGGAAGAGAAGAGAGAAACGAGAGAGAGAAGAGAGAGGAAGAGAAGAGAGAGGAAGAGAGAAATGAGAGAAAGAAGAAGAGAGAGGAATAGAAGAGAGAAACGAGAGAGAAGAGAGAGAGAAAGGAAGAAAAGAAAGAAACGAGAGAGGAAGAAACGAGAGAGAAGAGAAGAGAGAGAAAGAGAAGAGAGAGAAAGAGAAGAGAGAGAAAAAAAAGAGAAATGAGAGAGAGAGAGGGAGAGAGAGGAGAGAGAGAGAGAAACAAACTTTTTATGTGACCAGAAGTGAATTTACACAATGTCTGGGCATGCCCAAAAACAAAAACTGGATCCGTCGCCTGATTCCATCATTTGCCGGATGATGACTAATCCGGCGCCCATAGGCTTCCATTGTATAAAAAGACGGACGACGCCGGATCCGTCGCCTTACGTTTTTTTCTCCGGACCCAAAAAATGTTCCTTTGGACGTTCCTTACGGCGGCCGCACACAAATTTCGCCGGATGAATTGCGGGGCCATGCGGCACAATCCAGCACTAATACAAGTCTATGAGGAAAAAAATGGATCCGGCGGCATCAGATGCCGGATCTGTTTTATCCGCAATTTGCCGGATTGTGCCAGATGGCAAAAACTGAAGTGTGAGAGGCCTAAAGGGATCTGTATGACGATGATGACGACTTTGGGACCGTTCTGACACTCAACAAAGCCTGAGAACAATATCTAAGGATACAGACTTGCTGTGGATTTGCATTGGTAAAATCTGCCACAGATTTGCGCCAACAAACAGATCTATCAAGATGCCGCAGTATATATGTGGTGCAGATTTTCAGATCTGTTGGGAGTCTATTTCTGTTGTAGACTTTAACCACTTATTTTACCAGTTACAATGTAGCAAAATTAATTGCAAAAAAACAAAATTTGATTTTTAGACCGTCCTTCACAAGAAATGTATATACAGGGAGAGAAGATGAGATGAAGACGAGTCTCGCATTTGCTGTTTGGTTCTTACCCAGATCTCCGGCTGCTTTGATGTCAATGTTGTCAAATCCACTGCCTATCCGCACTATGACACGTAGGGACTTAAACTTCTCCAGGTCTTCACGTGTCAGTGTGATCGTGTGGTACATCATGGCACCCACCGCTTCATTCAAAACCTACAAAATAGGCATTTCCATGAATCTGCTCTGGTATGTACATAGTGCTGACATATAACACAGCGCTGTACATAGAACACACCATTGTTGTCCCCGATGCACAATTGAATCTTTCTTGTTAGAGACACAATTTTAATCAAAAACAAGTGTGGATACTGAATGATCCTGATCCGCAACAAAAATAGTTAACAAGACCATTGCATTAACAAATAAAATAAAATAAAAAAAATACATGGGGGTCTAAAGCCCGCTACACACGCTTCAATATATCTCACAATCCGTCGTTGGGGTCAAGTTGTAAGTGACGCACATCCGGCATCGTTTGTGAGGTATCTGCGTGTGACAGCTACATGCGATCAGGATTGTACGCAAAACCGTTGATCGCAAACACATCGTATCATTCTCTAGAATTGAGCGTTTTGTTGCACGAACCTAGTGAATTGTAACGTGTGACATCCCTCATACGATTTCGGTGTCTGATGCTATGTGCGCAGGTGTGCGCTCTGCACCGCACCTTAAAAAAGGTCCGCTTCAGAGCGCAGCTGAAAAGCTGCATTCTGAAGCGCCTCACAATGTCTGTCATTCACTAATCTCTGTCAGTCGGTCACTATCTCTGTCCCTCACTCTCTGTCCATGTCAGTCTATCCCCCTCTCTCATATACTCACCGATCCCCGATCCCCGACGCTGCACGGCATTCACACTGCTCCGGCGGCTTTTACTGTTTTGAAAAAGCCGGCCGCCCATTAAACAATTTCGTATTCCCTGCTTTCCCCGCCCACCGGCGCCTATGATTGGTTACAGTGAGACACGCCCCCACGCTGAGTGACAGCTGTCACACTGCACCCAATCACAGCAGCCGGTGGGCGTGTCTATACTGTGTATTGAAATAAATAATTAAATAATTAAAAAAAACGGCGTGCGGTTCCCCCCAATTTTAAAACCAGCCAGATAAAGCCATACGGCTGAAGGCTGGTATTCTCAGGATGGGGAGCTCCACGTTATGGGGAGCCCCCCAGCCTAACAATATCAGTCAGCAGCCGCCCAGAATTGCCGCATACATTATATGCGACAGTTCTGGGACTGTACCCGGCTCTTCCCGATTTGCCCTGGTGCGTTGGCAAATCGGGGTAATAAGGAGTTATTGGCAGCCCATAGCTGCCAATAAGTCCTAGATTAATCATGTCAGGCGTCTATGAGACACCTTCCATGATTAATCTGTAAGTGACAGTAAAAAAACACACACACATGAAAAAATCCTTTATTAGAAATAGAAAACACAAACACATTCCCTCATTACCAATTTATTAACCCCCGACAAACCCTCCATGTCCGGCGTACTCCACAGTCCTTCAGCGTCGCGTCCAGCTCTGCTGCATGGAGGTGACAGGAGCAGCAGAAGACACCGCCGCTCCGGTCACCTCCACGCAGGTAATGAAGACAGCCGCGCGATCAGCTGATCTGTCACTGAGGTTACCCGCGGCCACCGCTGGCTCCAGTGACAGCGTGTAACCTCAGTGACAGCTCAGCTGATCGCCGGCTGTCTTCATTACCTGCGTGGAGGTGACCGGAGCGGCTGTGTCTTCTGCTGCTCCTGTCACCTCCATGCAGCAGAGCTGGACGCGACGCTGGAGGACTGTGGAGTACGCCGGACATGGAGGGTTTGTCGGGGGTTAATAAATTGGTAATGAGGGAATGTGTTTGTGTTTTTTATTTCTAATAAAGGATTTTTTCATGTGTGTGTGTTTTTTTACTGTCACTTACAGATTAATCATGGAAGGTGTCTCATAGACGCCTGACATGATTAATCTAGGACTTATTGGCAGCTATGGGCTGCCAATAACTCCTTATTACCCCGATTTGCCAACGCACCAGGGCAAATCGGGAAGAGCCGGGTACAGTCCCAGAACTGTCGCATATAATGTATGCGGCAATTCTGGGCGGCTGTTGGCTGATATTGTTAGGCTGGGGGGCTCCCCATAACGTGGAGCTCCCCATCCTGAGAATACCAGCCTTCAGCCGTATGGCTTTATCTGGCTGGTTTTAAAATTGGGGGGAACCGCACGCCGTTTTTTTTAATTATTTAATTATTTATTTCAATACACAGTATAGACACGCCCACCGGCTGCTGTGATTGGGTGCAGTGTGACACCTGTCACTCAGCGTGGGGGGCGTGTCTCACTGTAACCAATCATAGGCGCCGGTGGGCGGGGAAAGCAGGGAATACCAGATTGTTTAATGGGCGGCCGGCTTTTTCAAAACAGTAAAAGCCGCCGGAGCAGTGTGAATGCCGTGCAGAGCCGGGGATCGGGGATTGGTGAGTATGAGAGAGGGCTGCTAACTTCAGTAATTTAGGAGATTAGCGGTCACCGGTGAGTCCTTCACTGGTGACCGCTAATCAGGGCGCGACACAGACAGAGCCGCAGCATGACAATGAAGTCGGGTGAAGTTCACCCGAGTTCATTCTGACAGTGCGGCTCTGTCTGTGTCTGCTGTCATCTGCCATTCAGCTCTGCTACATGGCTGTCTGTGTCTGCTGTTAGCGGCCATGTAGCAGAGCTGAATGGCAGATGACATAGTAAAAACGCATCCCTACACATTACACACGCTTGGCAAGTCAATAAAAAAAAAAAAAAAAAAAGGTGCCCAATGCATACGTCACGGAACACATGATCTAAAGGATCGCACACAAAATTGACCAATTTAACATAGACTACTAACGCTCGTGTGACAGCAAATGAACGACCAACGTGAAATCTCATAGATCCCGTATGCAACCTGGGCGTGTCACATCGCAAATGCGATTGTACAACTAATTGCAACGTGTAAAGTGGGCTTAAAAGTTTAAAGTGGCACTCAAGTAGTTTTTTTGCACATACTGTCAAGCCGTAGCAGTATTCTAGCTGTGTGATTAGTTTCATTCCAGCTCTTTTGTATTAATACTTTTTCCCCCTTTATAGGAGCAGCTGTGTTATGTGATCTTCAGTCTGACCAGCTGTCCATTGCAGACCGGATGTCTGCCTCTGACTGTGAACTACAGATGACATCCCCAATCAAATCCCTCCCGGCAGCTCGCAGTCCCCTCCCCACCAAGCACTGCCCTTCGCATCCTTCCATGCAAGTGAAAAAATAAAATAATTCCCTGCACAGTTATAGATAATTTTGACTCACCAGTGTATCATATGAGATGTATCTACAGCCTGTCTCCTATGCCTCCTGCTTGTAATAGCTGACAAGAAGAAACCTGTTACAGAGTCAGGGGGGCAGCAGTTCTATGGCACTGATTTATCACTTCTACTCTTTGTAAGGATGGAAAACAACACTAGTAGATTACGAGGACTATGTGGAGGCCATTATACTGTGTAGGGGGCCATTATACTGTGTGGGGGGGCATTATACTGTGTGGGGGGACATTATACTGTGCGTAGGGCTATGGTGAGAGCCATTATACTGTGTGTAGGGGTATGGTGGAAGCTATTACACTGTGAGTAGGGCTATGGAGGGGGTCATTGTACACTGTAATTGTACAAAGTGTGTAGGGCTATGATGGGTACCGTTATACTGTGTGTAGGGCTATGGTGGAAGGCATTATACTGTGTGTAGGGCTTTGGTGAGGACCATTATACTGTGTGTAGGACTATGATGGTTCCATTATACTGTGTGGGGGAATATTATACTGTGTGTAGGACTTTGGTGAGGGCTATGATGGGGCCATTATACTGTGTGGGGGGCATTAATACTGTGTGTAGGGCTTTGGTGAGGACCATTAGGCTGGAGTCACACTTGCGAGAGACTTGCGCGAGTCTCACATCGCATCACCCGGTGTGGCCACACACTCTCCTGTCAGGAGCGGGTCAGCTGCATGTATTTCTTTGCAGCTGAGATGCTCCTGTCAGGAGAGCTGCAGGCCATGTCGGGTGATGTGAAGCAAGACGTGCACAAGTCTCTCACAAGTGTGACTCTGGCCTTATACTGTGTGTAGAGCTATGGTGGGGGCTATTATACTGTGTGAGGGGCATTATACTGTGTGTAGGACTATGATGGGGCCATTATACTGTGTGTGAGGCATTATACTGTGTGTAGGGCTTTGGTGAGGACCATTATACCGTGTGTAGGGCTATGGAGGGGAATTATATTGTGTGGGTGGACATTCTACTGTGTGTAGGGCTTGTGTAGGGTATCATACTTTTTCGAGTGGGGTAGCAATGTGTTGTGATCATACTATGCATGTGCAGGTCGCTGTGTAGGAATTTACTTTGGGGATGTCATACCGGGCTTGGGGGCAACTCTTTTTGAGATTATTCCCGTCTGTAAATCTAGAGGCATCACAAGAAACATATAATTAATTATGGGAACCAAGTCAGAGACTAATAAGTAATCTAGATAGCAGGTAACACAGAAATGGCTCATCAAAAAAAGTATACACCATAGATGACAACATTTACAGTATCTGTCAAGAGAAATATACTAGTCAAAATGCCAAAAAATGTTGCCTAAGGCCATGGCTCGTCTAGGTCTATTGCCTAGCACTTTCAAGTCACACATGTCCATGACTTCAAGATTGGAGAACCACAATCTCATGCACAGGAAAACCTTTAGAAGCGCTGGTTTCATGATAATTTCACTGGTGCAGGGAAAATTGACAAACTCTTCTAAAAATCCATGAGGTCCACTCTTATTTCAGGAGCTTCACAAGTGTTACCAGAGATTTGGCAAGTATGCCAAACATAAGAGCTGCCACTTTATTCTTTAATAATTTGTATGCATCATTATATAAGCAAAGAAAATTGCTGGAGTGCTGCTTTAACTACCAATGGCGTAAGTACAAGGAGTGAGTCCTGTCTGTAGCAGATGACGTCCATGTAAAGAACCCATTACACTGCAACTTAGGAAGAAAGACGCCAGCACGGCCATTCTTCCCACAACTCGCATCACAAAAATTGATTTCTCCTACCTTTTCATGGATCTCCTGTGTAGACTGGGCATCACAAAATGCCACAGTGGCCAAGTCTTTTAGGATTGGCATCTCCACTGTGCAGTCCCTTCCATCCAACAGAGCTATAAGCGGGCGAGGGTGCATTGGACCATTGACCATCTGGGGCCTCATACCTGAAATATGTCAGACACATAGCAGGGAGCTCAGAAGAATGACATACATCATACAGTACCAAGTATACATTCAATACATGAGGCAAAGAGAAGGAAAATGAGAAAAACCTAAGGAATCATGGGGAGAACATAACACTCGTAGACGTTGGCCCTTGCCATGAGGCAACAGACCATGAAGTCTCTATTCTGTTTTGATATAATGCCAAACTATATTTTAGGCAGGGTCTAGAATTTGGGGCATATAGATGTGGTTATGGGGGGTACCCAACATGTGACCCCTTCCCATATTATCTATTGTGAAGAGAAGTTTCTGCTCTGGAGGAGTGGGTTATTATATGGTCCTCCATTGACTTGACCTGACACCATCTAATACTACTTTGTCGGCAGATTTTCCCAGCAATGAATATACAAGAGATTAAAGCAGGAGGACCTGATATTACACAGTGCCCATACCGTACGTGAATAAACAAGTTCAAAATAGGAGAAACCACTACTATGGCTAAGCCCGGGGTCACACGGGGATTACTGCGATCCCCTCGCATGACACTCGGCTCACACTGGCAGTACAGCAGAGCTGAGTGTCATGCGAGTGTCCCTGCGACTGAGGTCCGATCGTGCAAGCGGACCTCAGCTGCGGAGGGCGGTGGCCGGCCCTGAGGTAGGGAGGGCTGGATATATCTTCCTCTCTCCTCCGTTGCTGGCTATTGCCATTCTTGCTCTGCACTCGCGGTACACCGGTGTACTGCGAGTGAAGTGCAATTTTTCTCTCGCCCCATAGACTTGAATGGGTGGGAGAGAAAACAGGATCGCATTACACTCGCAGCATGCTGCGACTCTTTTCTCGGTCCGATTAGGGCTGAGAAAATAATTGCTTATGGCTGCCGACACATAGGCTAATATTGGTCCGAGTGGAATGCGATGTTTTATCGCATTCCACTCGCTCTGATTTTCATGCCGTGTGGCCTAGGCCTAATAAGAACTGTAAGAGGCGCAGGGGTGGACATATCATTGGTACAGTTTGTGCAGTCGCACAGGGGCCAAGAGGTAAGGGGGTCCACTTCTACCTCCAAACCAGAAGGAATTGTACATTTTGAGGTGTTCTAAAGCCTGCTTTACACCTTACGATCCAGCATACGATATCGTATGCGATCGTAACCGCCCCCATCATATGTGCGGCACGTTCAATTTGTTGAACGTGTCGCACATACGAGTAACCCCCGTCACACGTACTTACCCGTCCATACGACCTCGATGTGGGCGGCGAACGTCCACTGCCTCTGGAGTGGGAGGGACGTTCGGCGTCACATCGACGTCACGCGGCAGACGGCCAATAGAAGCGGAGGGGCGGAGCTGAGCGGGACGTAAACATCCCGCCCACCTCCTTCCTTCCTCATTGTGGGCCGGGAGCCGCAGGACGCAGGTAAGATCTGTTCATCGTTCCCGGGATGTCACACACTGCGATGTGCGCTACCCCGGGTACGATGAACAATCTGACGTTCAATCCATGAGGAATGAACGACGTGCGTGCGATGAACGTTTTACTGTTCAATCGCAATCGCACGTAGCTGTTACACACTGCAATGTACCTTACGATGCCGGATGTGCGTCACTTACGACGTGACCCCGCCGACACATCGTAAGATACATTGCAGCGTGTAAAGCGGGCTTTAGGCTGCAAAGGACCCATATATTTTTCTTGCGCAGGGGCCCTCTTGTCTATGTCTGCCAGTGAAGAGGCGCAATAAGTTATAAAAACAAAGCGTTAAGACAACTAATGAAAGAGGGTAAGGATGAGACACTGAAGAATGGTAGAGAAAGAAATACATTGTGTAAAGAACAGATAAAGGCAGCAAAGATAGAAACAGATTGCTAAAGAAAGTAAAAATAATTATAAACTATTCTCCAGTTACATAAATAGTAAGAAATTCAAGAAGGATAGTGTTGGCCCCCTTCAAAAATAACCTGGTAAAAATGGTTGAAGGGAATGAGGGAAAGGCCAATATGCTACACGCCTTCTTCTCTACCGTATTTATACAGTAAAATCTCATGATAGAGGACAGTAGGGATAGCAGAAATTCTCAATTACATGTCACCTGCTTAAGGGGAACCAACCAGCAGGATTTTCATAAATAAAGTAAAGCCAGTGCTAAACTGGCTCTAGGATGCTGAATGTAACCATAGCTTCTGTTCAGAGATTGGAGGTTTTATTTTATTTAAAAAATATGCGCAAGTAAAGTTCCTGCAATGCACTGCTATTTGATTGACAGGTGCAACAGGAAAGGAATATGTGGGTCAAGTCTTGCTATCTACCTGCCCCTGTCTGTCCACCTGCGCCAGAATTAACATCTACAATGAAGAAAAAAAGGATTTAGTCAGCACCAATTGTGCAAGTTCTCACACTTAAAAAGATGAGGTCGGCCTGTAATTGACATCATACGTAGACTACAACTATGAGAGGAAAAAATGAGAAAACAAATACAGAAAATCACAGTGTCTGATTTGCCAAGATTTGTTTTTTACAAATTATAGTATAAAATAAGTATTTAGTCATTAAAAACATGCAAGATTTCTGTCTCTCACAGACCTGTACCTTCTTCTTTAAGAGGCTCCTCTGTCCTCCACTCATTACCTGTAATAATGGCACCTGTTTGAACTTGTTATCAGTGTTAAAGACACCTGTCTACAACCTCAAACAGTCACACTCCAAACACCACTATGGTGAAGACCAAAGAGCTGTTGAACGACACCAGAAACAAAATTGTAGCCCTGCACCAGGCTGGGAAGACTGAATCTGCAATAGGCAAGCAGCTTGGTGTGATGAAATCAATTGTGGGAGCAGTAATAACAAAATGGAAGACATACAAGACCACTGATAATCTCACTTCATCTGGGGCTTCACGCAAGATCTCACCCCCTGGGGGTCAAAATGTTCACAAGAACGGTGAGCAAAAATCCCAGAACCACACAGGGGACCTAGTGAATGACCTGCATAGAGCTGGGACCATCATAAAGGCTACCATTAGTAACACTATGCCGCCAATGACTCAGACCCTGCAGTGCCAGACGTGTTCCCCTGCTTAAGCCAGTACATGTCCGGGTCCATCTGAAGTTTGCTAGAGAGCATTTAGATTATCCAGAAGAGAATTGGGAGAATGTCATATGGTCGGATGAAACCAAAGTAGGACTGTTTGGTAGAAACACAACTCGTCGTGTTTGGAGGAGACAGAATGCTGAGTTCCATCCAAAGAACACCATACCTACTGTGAAGCATGGGGGTGGGAACATCATGCTTTGGGGCTGTGTCTCTGCAAAGGGACCAGTACAACTGATCCGTTTACATGAAAGAATGAATGGGGCCATATATCGTGAGATTTTGAGTGTAAACCTCCTTCCATCAGCAAGGGCATTGAAGATGAAACATGGCTAGGTCTTTCAGCATGATAATGATCCCAAGCACACCGCCAGGGCAACGAAGGAGTGGCTTTGTAAGAAGCATATGAAGGTCCTGGAGTGGCCTAGCCAGTCTTCAGATCTCAACCCCATTGAAAACCTTTGCAGGGCGTTGAAAGTCCGTGTTGCCCAGTGACAGGCCCAAAACATCACTGCTCTAGAGGAGATCTGCATGGATGAATGAGCCAACATACCACCAACAGTGTGTGACAACCTTGTGAAGACTTACAGAAAACGTTTGACCTCTATCATTGCCTACAAAAAATATATAACAAAATATTGAGATGAACTTTTGTTATTGACCAAATACTTATTTTACACCAAAATTTGCAAAAAAAAAATAATCCTGCCAAATCAGACGCGGTGATTTTCTGGATTTGTTTTCTCATTTTGTCTCTCATAGTTGTGGTCACCTGTGATGTTAATTACAGGCAAATCTCATCTTTATAAGTGGGAGAACTTGCACAATTGATGGCTGACTAAATACTTTTTTCCCCACTGTAAGACGGAAACAGGGGGACTAAGGCCAGACAGGACCAGAAAACACCTGCAGAACATGGGGTGTATGCTAAGTGCTGTGATAGACCATTATTAGGCCATTATTACCAATATTTAAGCATTTCATAATAAGGTCTGTACCAAAGGACTGGCATATAATATGGTGCCAATACTCAAAAAAGGGATAAAATCCGCTCCTGGAAATTATAGACAATATAAGATTAAACTTTACTGCAGTCAAGCTCTTTGAGGGTTTTCTAAGAGACGTTATCCTAGAGTATCTCAAGAATAATCTCATGACCCAACATCAACATGTATTTATGAATGATTGGTCCTGCCAAACTAATCGGATGGTGAGAAAAGTTGCAGACTGGCCCAGGGAAATGCAAAGGATGACCTATATGTGAACTTTTCAAAGGCATTCAATACAGTAGCACATTAAAGGTAAGTACATCTAATGAGAGCAATGGGACTAGGAGAACATATGTGTAACTGGATTGACGATTGTCTCAGTGATAACCACGAAGGGTGGATATTAATGGAACACACTTGGATTGGGTCACATTTATTAGTAGGATACCACAGGGGTTAGTATTGGGCCATCTTTTTTTTTTACATATTGATCAATGACCTTATAGGGGACATGCAGAGTAAAATGGTAATCTTTGCATATGATAAACTATGGAAGGTATTCTAATAGTAAATAATATTATTTTCATATTGTAATTGTAAGTTTGTGAGCAGGGCCCTTGGTTTCTGTTGAATTGTGTTATTTTGTAATGTTTGATATTGTCTGTGTATGCCCCCTTTGAATTGTAAAGTGCTGTGGAATGTTGGCGCTATATAAATTATATACAGTACCACATTAAAGGTTTGTACATCTAATGATAGCAATGGGACTAGAAGAAAATATGTGTAACTGGCTTGACAATTGCCTTCGTGATAACCACAAAGGGTGGCTATAAATGGAACACACTCAAATTGGGTCACATTTATCAGTAGGGGTTCCGCAGGGGTCAGTATTGGGCCCTCTTCTTTTATACATGTTTATTGATAACCTTGTAAGGAGCATACAGAGTAAAATGGTAATATTTGTAGATGATAAACTATGGAAGCTATTCTCATATTACATATTTTCAGATTGTACATTTGTGAGCAGGGCCCTTGGTATCTGTTGAATTGAGGTCTGTATATGTCCCCGTTAAATTGTAAAGTACTGTAGAAAACGTTGGTGCTGTCTAAAAATTATTATTATTATTATGCAAGGTAGTCAACACAGAGGAGGAAAATTTACTATTACAGAGAGATTTGTGCAAACTGGAGGCTTAGGCTAAGAAATCACAATTGAAGTTTAATACATGTCACTTAATTTGGTCTGAGGAAACAAAACATACAATGATGTGCTGGGATAGATGTTAAAATGTCACTTAAAAAGACTTCGGTGTATGGGTGGTCAGCAAAGCCTCCTATCGCTACCAGTGTCAGGCAGCTGCTGCCAAGGCAAATAAAATGATGGGATGCATTACAAGAGACATAGATGGTCATGACAAGAACATTGTTTTCCCTTTATACAAGTCACTAGTGCGACCACTTCTAGAATTCTGTGTACTTTTCTGGGCTCCAAAAAGGACATATCTGAGCTCGACCAGGAGCAGAGAACAACCTTTCTAATGATCCATTTACACCTAGGCCGGTAGCAGTAACAAGAGGCATCCTTATGTCTAGAGGAAAGACTTAAATCATAATCACAGATGTTGATTCTTTACTGTAAGAGCAGTAAGAACTCTGCTACATGATCATGTCCTGATTGATTCACTAAAAAAAGGACAAGGAGGCCTGGATGCCTTTATTTATCAATATAATATTACAGGTTATGGATACTATATTCTGTGATGGGGCACTTATCCATGAAACTAGTTTGATTGCTGTATGTGGAGTCAGGAAGAAATCAGAGACATATAAGATATAAAGTATACACTATGTGTAGAATTATTAGGCAAATGAGTATTTTGATCACATGATACTTTTTATACATGTCGTCCTACTCCAGGCTGTATAGGCTGAGAGCCAACTACCAATTAAGTAAATCAGGTGATGTGCATCTCTGTAATGAGGAGGGGTGCGGTGTAATGACATCAACACCCTATATAAGGTGTGCTTAATTATTAGGCAACTTCCTTTCCTTTGGCAAAATGGGTCAGAAGAGAGATTTGACGGGGTCTGGAAAGTCCAAAATTGTGAGATGTCTTGCAGAGGGATGCAGCAGTCTTGAAATTGTCAAACTTTTAAAGCGTGATCACCGAACAATCAAGCGTTTCAAGGTAAATAGCCAACAGAGTCGCAAGAAGCGTGTTGGGCAAAAAAGGCGCAAAATAACTGCCCATGAATTGAGGAAAATCAAGCATGAAGCTGCCAAGATGCCATTTGCCACCAGTTTGGCCATATTTCAGAGCTGCAATGTTATTGGAGTATCAAAAAGCACAAGGTGTCCCATACTCAGGGACATGGCCAAGGTAAGGAAGGCTGAAAAACCACCACCTCTGACCAAGAAACATAAGATAAAACGTCAAGACTGGGCCAAGAAATATCTTAAGACTGATTTTTCAAAGGTTTTATGGACTGATGAAATGAGAGTGACTCTTGATGGGCCAGATGGATGGGCCAGAGGCTGGATCAGTAAAGGGCAGAGAGCTCCACTCCGACTCAGATGCCAGCAAGGTGGAGGTGGGTACTGGTATGGGCTGGTATCATCAAAGATGAACTTGTGGGACCTTTTCGGGTTGAGGATGGAGTGAAGCTCAACTCCCAGACCTACTGCCAGTTTCTGGAAGACAACTTCTTCAAGCAGTGGTACAGGAAGAAGTCGGTATCGTTCAATAAAAACATGATTTTCATGCAGGACAATGCTCCATCACATGCATCCAACTACTCCACAGCGTGGCTGGCCGGTAAAGGTCTAAAAGATGAAAAAATAATGACATGGCCCCCTTGTTCACCAGATCGGAACCCCATAGAGAACATGTGGTCCCTCATAAAATGTAAGATCTACAGGGAGGGAAAACCGTACACCTCTCGGAACAGTGTCTGGAGGCTGTAGTGGCTGCTGCACGCAATGTTGATCGTAAACAGATCAAGCAACTGACAGAATCTATGGATGGTCGGCTGTTGAGTGTCATCATAAAGAAAGTTGGCTATATTGGTCACTAATTTTTTGGGGTTTTGTTTTTGCATGTCAGAAATGTTTATTTCTAAATTTTGTGCAGTTATATTGGTTTACCTGGTGAAAATAAACAAGTGAGGTGGGAATATATTTGGTTTTTATTAAGTTGCCTAATAATTCTGCACAGTAATAGTTACCTGCACAAACAGATATCCTCCTAAGATAGCCAAATCTAAAAATAAAAAAACACAACTTCCAAAAATATTACGCTTTGATAATTTTTGAGTCTTTTGGGTTGATTGAGAACATAGTTGTTCATCAATAATAAAAAAAATCCTCAAAAATAAAACTTCCCTAATAATTCTGAACACAGTGTATGGTTTGAATGCCGGAGAGGAATCCTAAAAGTGAAGTCCACACCTAAAGGAAAAAAAAATCAGCCATAATTGTAGCCATAAACTTCCATAGAGCCACATGTAATGGTGGCCATTCTCCTAAAATTTATCACAGACAGAATGCCAAATCTTTTCTGTGATATGGAAACAACATGTCAACAGCCACACACAGGAAAGCAAATCTGTGACCAAACGACTGGGGGATGCACAGAATATCATCAAGGGCCACAGGTTGTGTCCCCTGCTCCAGATCGATATGTTAGGTTGTCTGCGGAGCTTGGACGACTTGGTTTCATAATTTTAAGGTCGACAGTTGACATGTCCATAGGTTGCCTATTTAATGGCGCACAGGAGAAGTCATCCATAGGAAGAGATGTTCTTGTGACCATTATTATACAGCCCAAGAAATGATGGTCCAGAAGAGGAGACCCCCTTCTAATAACTTAAAGGGGTTGTCCACTACTTAATGGTTTATCCTTAGGATAGGTCATCAACATCTGACCGGCTGGGGTCCGACACCCCGCACCTCTGCTGATCAGCTGTTCTCTGTGTCGGCAGCGGCAGGCAGCCAGAAATGCTCAGATCCGGAGCTGCCCCGTTTTCTGATAGCGGCCACGGCTGGGAGCTCCACATCCACCTCCCATTCAAATCAATAGGAGTTGGATGTGCAGTACCCAGCCGTGGCCGCTATCAGAGGACAGGGCAGCTCCGAAGCGGAGCATTTTTATTTTTGTGCTTCAAATTCGTCCAAGCCGTCTATAGGAATACCCTAAAATAGCAGCTAATCTCACCAATTAACACGCTTCGGATCTACTATTCTCTACACCGCTGACTGTTATTATCTCATTAACACCTTCCCGAACTACAATATTCCCATGCAATGTAAGGTTAATAACGACCGTGTGTCCCATCACCAAATCTGCAAACAACTCCCAGCAGTCGGACAATAGGCACCAGCCTCCATCCATCAGATACATTTGGAGGTAACGGATGTAGAGCACATCCTGGGATTTCAGCCACACTTTCTATTACACTTGGATGAACCATCTGTCGGTCTCCGGATTGTGAGGTGTTTAAGGAAAAATATGGCATGAAAGCCCAAGACTACAAACTAGTAAGACTACAGAGTTATGCTACTCTATCAGGGCCCCAGACCAGAGGAGAAATGTTCCTGGATGATATTCTGTAGGGCGGACAGACACACAGGGATTGCATTGGTGAGACTGTGGTGACACCGGGATGCCCTGAAGTTGTAGATGTCCACGAAAAGTCACACGGTGGTCAACATTATAAGGCATAGATGAGCAACATTTGCTTTGCCCTAGTCCGGCATCCAGTCCTGGTATCCAGACTATGGCACACTTCACTGGGACCTCACACAAGGTCGTTACATGAGTCACACAAACACAAGAGGCACCCAGGATGCCAGCCACAAAAGTGAAGACCACCCAGGTACAGCTGACACTACAGACCAGATGCCGAAGCAAGGCAGAGCATATCTTTTTGCGTAACTCTACTGTATAAATAAAACAATCCGGTACTCTTAGAAGAAAATCTTGTTTTGGGTCATCCAATACCCTAATATGTGACGTTTCAGTCATTCAGACCATCATCAGACCTACACGAATATTGAACAGAATAAAAGCAGTAGAAGACCACATGTAGAATGGCCCAAATATATACTATTTTCTTCTAAGGATCCAAATTATTTAAGTTTTTTTACGTAAGTGGTGGGAGCACCGAAAAAAGCTCCATATTTAGTAAACTAAAACTCTAATATATGGTCATACGTTGACTTGATTGCCTTAATGCGAGTATTTGGCCTCAGAAGAAAGGTCTCCAGTCACATAGTGCTGATTCCTCTATACTCTCTGTGAGGCTGGAAGATCACGTGACCACATGTGTAAGCGATTTAATTACTTGCGGTCACAAGCCAACCTGTGTCACCCGGCTTCTTTCAATAGATGAGAAGTGAGGAGTCTAGTCTGCATGTGACCACAAGTATGCATATCAAATACATGCAGACTTTTCATGCGAGACCGGACAACACCTTTAATGCAATACTACTTATATGTGGTTTCCCAACGCTCCTGCTAGACATTATTAGGAACCAGGTGGGTGCACAGAAACTGCAGTGTAGAGAACGTTGCATCACTTGCATCAATTCACATTGCCGACATTGCACTTAGTAAAATCATTAAGGCAAAGTAAGGAAATGTATCTTATAAAAGGGCCCATTTAGGTTTATAGCAGGAGATTAAAAATTTAAAGGTTCCCCTATTCAGGTCTATAATTTATTTTGCAGTCTGAAAGCAGATACAAAATGTGCCTCTCGCTCTGGAGGACCCATCAAGTTCATACGTTACAAACACAGCCCCTTGCTCTGAATGTAATACATAATTTCGCCTGTGGTGGCGCTGCATGAAACCTGAACACTTCCTGTGACAACTCTTAATAGTTAATTAACAACCCATAGGCTTCATTCCACATTCCTTGCCCTGTACTTAACTCCTAAATGTCTATAGATGATTTTTCCTCTATGTGCAAGACCAGAGTATGACATAAGGAATCCCGGTTTCTTGCCTCTAATTGGCACCAATGTGCCAATACAGCAAATATAAATAGATGCTCACCCCCAAGTATACGAGGGTAACCCAATAGCATTGTTCCAAAGGCTAGCAGGAGAACTGCCATAGTGGAGAGACCTCCCCCAAAAACTGCAATGCTGCCAAGTCTGTAGGCCCCTATAGGGGCGAACATATCATTGCTGCAACCTGTGTGGCTGCAAAGGGGCCTAAAAGGTAAAGGAGCCATTGAAAGCTGGTGGAATTGTCCATTATAATGAGCTATTGGACTGAAAAGGGACCTGTTTGTGCACAGGGGCCTTTTTTCTGTCTGTGTCCGCCAGCGGGGCCCCAGCATGGCACAATGCCACCATACTTGCTTGACAAAAGGTCTGCATGCCAAGCGTTGATATTATAAGGGTTTGTGCTCCACTATAATTGGGAATATGTATCTGGTGCTACCCAAGATCCTTCTTGCATTATTGGATTTCAATAGTGGAAAAAAAAGTGGATTCCTCCCCCAACCAGGCCTCAACCTCATCTGGTGCCCAGAATACTGTAACCCAATGTACCCTACAAAAGGCATTCGCAGCCGGGTCTACTCCAATAGTGCTACTGTTTACACTAGTGTCCACCCTGATAGAAGCGATGGCACAGACCAGCCACATATTTCACTGCCCACAGCAATGAAAATTACCAGTGGTATACATAAAAGCAAAGAGTAGCTGATCGAAAACCAGAATGGGACCCCCTGATGGTTTGAGACCTTCTACCCTTATCCCCAGAACAGTAGGGCCAAAGCATCTCTTTTTTGCACTCTTTCATATCCCTTGTAGGAGAAAAGCGAGACGCAACGGTGGCACGTTGCCCCACGAAGAAATAATCACACGTGGTAGATTGATTATTTAGAAAATCAAATTTAGACATTTGAGTGTGTAAATGAGATTTTTAGAAGAGCAAAATAAAATTCTCTTGAAAGTACAATCAAGAAAAGGTGACTACCCTAAAAGTCCATGTCCGAGCCTTGCAACATGACCATGGGTGAATGCCAAGCCAGAAACTCCTCCATTGATTATTTCTGGGCATTTACCACCCCCACCCATAAGGGGTAAATAGTAAGCCCAAAGTAGAGGAGGAGGAAAATTTCTGCAACGAATCTGACATGTGTGAATTTACGCTAGCAGAGTGGCCACAACAAAACTATAGAATTAATTAATAGATACTATGGTAAAGTTACAGAAAGTAAATCAAAAAGTTTAAACTTAACTTTGATTTTTCTAAAAAAATAAAAATAAAATAAATCTACCAATATATACATACAAACTAGAAATTTAAGTTGCACCCTAAATCTAATATTGATATTACTATAAAAATGGCCACAGGGATTGGAATTAAATAAATAAATAAAATTAGAATTACTTGGCTCTGGAGACGCCATGGTGGAGACAATGATGGGTGGTCCAGTCCGTCGGGTTACTTTCTGGTAAGGTGAGTGGAGAGAGGGCTGGGTGGCTATATTGTGTGGTGTCAAGCTCATCGAGGTCTCCAGATGGCCCACCTGTTTGCGTAGTAGTTGTGGGCTGCAGTGTGGGCTGTGCACCGGAGAGACTGGTGGGAGGCGCTCTCTCTTCATCAGCTCCATGGGCACAGTGTAGCTTGTAGGGTAAGCCGTCTTTGGCCCAGTACTGACATTAGTGTGTACAACAGTCATCGGGATGCCGGACTGGGCCGGGTAGGCAGAAGCAGGTCGAGGCTGCACAGCGACAGAGTATGGTGCAGTTTGCATGAACTGTGGATTTTGAACACCCATTCCACAAGTCGGGTAGCTGGCAGTTTCCAACAGGTGCTGGGATGGGGCACTAGATGGCCTCCGGTTTAGTTCAGCTAATCGTGGCGAAACTGGCTGCAAAGACAAGGAATGAGGTGGATTAGGAGCTCCATCCATCATAGGACTGTTAAGAGGCTGCGCATTAAAATCGCTGCGCATCAGATCCCCGCGATGACTGAAGCTGTTGGAGCGAGCCCGGGATCTCATCAAGTTGCTCTTCTGTTGATCTTGTCTCAGCATCTGTAGATCTGTCCTGTAGCTCTTGATAAGACCTGAAAGCAGTCTTGCCTGGCCAAGATTAGCGGCTACTGATTTAATGTCGTGTTCTTCCATGACAGCCAGTGAACTGGGCGTGTCGAATCCTTGCTGCATTAATGCGCTAATTGTACCTTCAGAGAGGCCTTCGTTTCTCAGGACTGTGAGGAACTCCATATCCACAGGTCTCTTCAGTTCAGATCCAGAGATCGACATAGGAATTCCGGTATGAGATGGAGCTATGGAGTTGTCATAGGTATCATAAGCCATCTTCGTACCAACGTTCTCCCTTGCTGAGCCATGATAACCACGGTTTGCTGAAATGGATGAAGTCCCCAGTGTGCCATCCATAGCAGCAGCTTCATTGGGCTCCACCACAAGGCAGGTAGGAGCCGTCTGCCTCCCTGTCGAGGGATCAATGGATCTTTCCATCATCTCATTATACAGCTGTCTATTGGGAAACGTGGATGCCTCCGAGCCATACCTGGGGTTGGGCGTTTCTATGGTGTACCTGGCAGGGGAAGAATCACGACTCCTTGAACGCTGTCCCTCACCGATGACTCTCCCTGTAGGATCTCTATATACGCGACCCACTTCTTGCGGGTGATAGGGACGTACAGGTGTCTGATCCCAGACTGTCCGGCTGGCGGGGGGCCCATACGCATGTCCTGCACGATTGAGCATTGGTTCTCTATAATAACGCGGATCCTCCAGGGATCTTCCCGACAGAGAAGGCTCATTATAATAATCGTGAGTGTGCACAGATCCACGCCCAGACATTGCCACCTGTCTCTCGTGCGGATAGCTGAAGTCTGGAACGGAGTTATTCCTCACTGGTCTTCGATCTTGACGCACTAAGTGACCTTGCTGACCTCGGATATATGCGTCTGGGTAGGAACAGACGTCCGTCTTTATCTCCGAGCTGCCTGGCACGATAATATCGCGGGATCTGCTGCTTGGCAGCTTGTAAAAAGCTTCCTCTCCGTTGTAGGTCAGAGAATTGTTTATGCCGGCTGCTCTGTGATATCCTGATGAGATGTTTCCCTCCCAGCTGCCTTCATGCCAACCTGCAGCATCCCAGCTACGAGAACGGCTGATATTTGTATGCTTGCTTGGAACCGGCATTGGAAGAAGAAAAAAAAAAAGAAGACACCTCTCAGCTTAGATACCGTGCTAGAGGAGGAGGCAAGGAATCGTCTCGGCTAAAATCTTCTGTTACACGTATTAAAAAACGAAAAAAAAAAAACCTTCACACAATAAACAGACGTAGCTGCAACTGAGCTCTCCGGAGGCACAAACAGAAACAGGCGGCTTGAGTTACAAAAGTATCGGCTGAATTATTAATCCCAGGTAATAGAAGAAGACACAGTACAACACCCCGCAGATTGTGGTTTCAGCAGGCTTCAGGCACAGACTGGGTGCCCACCACTAATCCTCCCGGCTTTGCCTGGATGTGGAGGGGACATTTTATTTGTATGGATAACTGTGTGCAGATTAAAAAACCTGTAAAGCCCTAATCCTGCGTGACACAGAGTGGGCCCAGGATGAGACCCTCCCAGCAGCACAGTAGACAGGCGAGCTCAGACACCCCCTGACTGCCGCGTCGCTCACATCTCATGTCGAGGGAGAATCACAGAAATGGGGACTGGAAAAAAAAAATATAGAACGCATCATCTTCTGCAAAACCTCTCAGGGAAGAAGGCGAAACCTGCACAATACGACGCCGGGCAGCCTTTGCTCTCGGAGATTTGGGGATTGAGGGAAAACTGATTAACGTCGACAAGTTGTAAAAGCTGCAGTAGAGGAGGTGCTTCACTAAGGAAGGAAAAACATCCTCGTTTTCATTCTCCAGTTCTAGAGAACCTAAAAAAAACCCTCCACCAGACGAGACCACCACCCTCATCCTGACCATGGTTTTTAGAGGTCAATCCCCCTACAAGACCACATTTCAATGCAATTTTTGGTGGTTATTAGTGATGGGCGAAAAGTAACTATTCGTGTTCGGATTACAGTATTCGTAATGAATCCCAAAGTTCTATTCTGGTATTCATCACTAATAACGAACCTAATGCAAGTCAATGGGGAAACGGAACATTTTTCTTGTAGTGCCGAACCCTGGAATAGTGCTCGATATTCGGTAAGCATTATCCGAACACGAATAGTTACTAATCGCCCATCACTAGTGATTGTCAAATTTTTCACTGTAATTTGAAAATAATGGAGCACAATACATGGACCATCTGTAAAAATTTAGGATTATTCGTAACGAATCCCAAAAGTTCTATTTCGGTATTCGTCACGAATAACAAACCTAATGCAAGTCAATGGGGAAAGGGAACATTTTTCTTTTTGTGACGAATTCTGGAATAGTACTCAGTATTTGGTAAACAGTATCTAAAACACGAATAGTTACTAATCGCCCATCACTAGTGGTTATGTCAAAATTTTTCACCGCAATTTCTAAAACAAAAAAAATGGAGCAAAATACAGGGACCCCCAGTAAAAATTTAGGTTATGATCTCATTTTCAAACAGGTAAATCCACCGTGAAACCCAAACAATTCAGTGGTAATTTTTCCTTTGCGGATTTTGCTGCAGAATTTCCATTTGGGAAAATTGTGCAACATTTCTAACGTGTGGGCGTACTCTCACTTGTCCAAACAGAACAACATGCCATTACTAGTTTCGATTTTCGGTCTCTTTGGGGTGACACTGCTATTTCATGACAGTCCATATTATGTGACCCCCTTTACATAGATCAGTCTGTTCTAAAGAGTAACCTGTAATCTACTGATGTGAGAAAGAAGAAAATAGTGGGGAGAATGCAGCTCCGCTTTCCAAGGACTCCTGCTCACAGTAGGAAGGCACAGTCACAAGAAGGTCTCTATGGCTGATCCGTTTTTAATGGCATTGCCTTGGTTGACACACCAAAAACGCAGTAGAGTAGGACATGCCCCGAGATGAACAGACAAATGGATCAGTTAAAAAAAAAACAAAAAACGTGTGTGAATCGTTGCATTCAATATATATGGGTTTAGATGCAAAAAAATGCACCATATCTAGCAATGTGAATGTCACTTATGGACTAGCGGGAACGTGTCTTTGGATCGCCATTCCCAACACTGGCAATGAATAAGGAGTGGGTTGATACACACGGCATTTCTAGGGTGGTGAACAAGTAGGGTCCAAAACCGTCTCACGTAGATGTAGAAACTTGGCACTCAAGATCTCAAGGTGAATAGTGTTTTTTATTGTGAAGAACTTGTAGGACCAGCACAAGCCCAGACAATTCGGTCAAAAGACCTTCATCAGTGTGCGTGCAGAGGGTCCTCAAAAGGTATAGTAACGTGGCAAGCGGCTTAGCTGGGTATGACGCGGTGTCCACCGATGTCTATTTGGCTCGGCTGGCAATGAATAATGGTCATGCAGAATATTTCCTGCATCGTTCCCTCTGTGGATTTAGTATTTCCGAGGCTGAAGGAAGCCCAACCTGGAAGACACCTAAAGTCCTAAATCCATTTACACTTAACTGCATCCTTAGCGTAATGAATTTCCTGATCCTGCTTGTCACTACTCGAACCAGCGGCTTATTCCTGCCCATCACACTAACTCACACTGACCTTAATCCCTCCAGGATCACGCCATAATCCCTAAATCTATATGCAGAGGACAAATATACGGCACACAGGCATGAGGGCGTAATTATATCCATACAGAAAGTGCCTGGCGAAAACACTTGGCATCGCAGAGACCAGAGAACTCCCTGACGTTTTAGTAGACGTAGCCCTCCCCCGAAGGCCGTAAGGCACAGAAGTCTAATATTACGGGGGAGAGAGCAGATGGGTCTCTCATTAGCTTCACCATGTTGGGATTAGGCGGGAATTAACCCATTCACAGCTGGTTAACGCTTCCCAAATGGGTCACAGGCACAGCAAATGTCCGTTATGTAACTCATGTGGAGACCGAGATCCTTCATAAACTACTAGCGGATTACACATATTGTAAATTGTATCCCCGCCTACACGGAGAATTAGCAACAATGGCATTAGAAGGAAGTAACTGGGATAACCCAAGAAAGATTGGCCGTTAGGTAACGGTACATTTTTGGGGGGTTTCAATGTTAAGGCCAATACCTCACATATACAACAAACCTATACTTTTTTGGAAGCCTAAACACTTTTTTTCTCATCTCATTAACTCTCTCACTAGGATTTGTTTTCCTCATTGGAATTAAGTGAAAAATATCCATATTTAAAGGGGATTCTTAAACCCATATGTATTAGAAGAGTCCAATAGTTCATCACAAAATTTCCTTCTGCTGGGACCCCCAACAATCAGCCCTAATGTTTGGGTATATCTGGCTGTAAGTGTTCAAATCTCTTACAGTGCCTCCACAGGAAAAATGAAGTACTGAATTTTGCCCTGAAAAATGCGCTAGGGCTAATTTTTGGGGTAGGGCTTATTTTGGGGGGGAAACACAGGTTGGGGGTAAGTTTACCCCCCAAAAAGGCGGACCCCCAGGAGAATCATGCTTATAAGACCCTTGACATCTGCGTCGCTCCAAGGTCCTTTGTGAGCGCTCCTTATTTTCTCCACAGCGGTCATCCCCTGCTTCCAGCTGGCTGGTATTCACACACACATCAGATACACATACATCCGGTGATACCTCACTGCTTATGGCAAACAGGGGGACCTGAGACACTGAACATAAGGACCCGTGGTGGAAGGCATCTATGCATTCCACCGCAGGTCCTCGATGCATTCCTCCAGGGGTGTCACAGAGGTCGCCTTCGCAACCAGGGCCGGCAGGTTAGAGGCCCATCACCCGTCCTGCAGATCAGCAACCGGCTCCTTTCTGTGAGAGAGGAGCTGCGCTGTTTTGTGGCAAACCACGCGGCCGCTATATGGCCCGTGAGTTAGGGGGGCCCATTGTCAGCAGTGGCAATGGGCGCCCCTCACCCGTCATCGCACACAGCAATGATTAAGCATTGAGCGGCGCGTTCCGCTCCATGCATCACCACTCTCCCCTGTGCCTGTGCTGAGCACGGTGATGTCACTTCTGTGCAACTGCTGTGCTGAGAGCACAGAGCAAAGGATGGGAGGACGCTAACTGGAGCAGAGGGAGAATGAGAAGAGAGGTGAGGACAGAGCAATGGTGGAACGAGGAGAGATGGGGACTTACTGATATAGGACTATGGGGGTTGCATTATAATATATGGAGGACTATGGGGTGCATTATAATATATGGAGAACTATGGGGTGAATTATAATACATGGAGGATCATGTGAGTTGCATTATAATAATTGGAGGGCTATCAGGACTACTTTATACATTGAGGACTATGGGGGTGCATTCTAATATATGAAGGGTTATGTGGGACCCTTTATACTATATGGAGCGTTATGTGGGGGCCATTATTGTCTTTGGAGAACTATATAGGAGGAGGGACAAAGATACAAGCATGGGATGGGAAAGTTTTGTGCTGAGGGGAAAAAGGCTTTTTCCCTCAGCACCCAGCTTTCCCATGCTCTGCTTTACATCTCTCAGCACCCAGCTTTCCCATGCTCTAATATGGGAAAGCTGGGTGCTGAGGGAAAGATATATAACAAAAGCAAGGGGAAGCTGAGTGCCTAGGACAAGATGGATATCAGAACATAGAAAAGCTGGGTGCTGATAGAAAGAGGGATTTCAGATCATGGGAAACCTGGGTCCTGAGGGAAAGAGCCAAGTGTCAGCGTCATAATCCCGTACCCCGAGTGTTGGTGTCATTATTCCGTACCCCGAGTGTCGGTGTACTTGAAGGGGAGGAGGCCAGGTCCAAAGTTTGCAGTGGGGCCATCAAACTCTTGTTACGCCGATGTGTTCCACCGCAGGTCCTCGATGCATTTCACCGCAGGTCCTCGATGCATTTCACCGCAGGTCCTCGATGCATTTCACCGCAGGTCCTCGATGCGTTCCACCGCAGGTCCTCGATGCGTTCCACCGCAGGTACTCGATGCATTCCAGAACATCCCAGGTCACCGGAGCAGTACGATATCACCAGGAGTGTGACACTGCGGCTGCCACAGTTATTGGGGGGGAGGGGAGTGCAACACTGCGGCTGCTACTTATTGGCAGGGGTGTGGCACTGCGGCTGCCGCAGTTATTATGGGAGGGAAATGCAGCACTGAGGCTGCCACCATTATTAGGAGGGGTGCGGAACTGCAGCTGCAAGTTATTGGGGGGGTGGAGTGCACCACTGCGGCTACCACAGTTATTGGGGGTGAGGGGGGGGTGACACTGCGGCTGCCACTGTTATTGGGAGGGGAGTTCGGCACTGCTGTTTCCACAGGTATTGGGGGAGGGGAGTGCGACACTGCATCTGCAATATGGGTGCCATTATTTGGGGGGAGGGGAGTGTAACATTGCGTCTGTCACATTTATTGAGATGGGGAGGTGCGGCACTGCGGATGCCATCATTATTGGGACGAGCGCGTCACTGTGGCTGCCGCCATTATTGGTGGGGAGTGCCATAATGTGTCTGCCACAGTTTATGGCGGGGGGGGGTGCGGCACTGCGACTGCCACGGTTATTGGGGGTGCGGCACTATGGCTGGAACTATTATTTTGGGGGGAGCGGAGTGCAACACTGTGTCTGCCACAGTTTACGGTGGGGGGAGGGCGGGCAGTGCGACACTGCAGCTGCCACCGTTATTTGGGGGGTGCAGCACTGTGGCTGACACTGTTACTGTGGCCTACTACGGCCAAATAGTGAATTACTGAGCACAAACAATTGCAATTAAAAAAGAATCAGATGTAGGATAATGAATACTGGAACGTCTTGCTCGCTGCTCACATCTTCCTTCAATCTGTCTGAAGACTGGCGGACTGTGTCAGTGTTAAATAAAGTATCTATTTCTGCAGAAATGTGATCACCCCCTGGTAATGATCACGTCAGCACAGTTTCCAAAGCAGAGGCGTCTTCATCAAATACAGAGGAACAAACCGAAGGGATCCGGGTACAAAAGCACCAAAGGAGGGCGCCGATCTCATAACAGGAAGGTTAAAGGGCACCGGGATCTGTTACTGATCACCAGGGGCCCATAAATAAATAACATGAAGATGATGAATGCAGGAGCGATCGCGTTTCAAAACGACTCAACAACAAAGTAACCAGGAATAACATTAAACATGGGTCTGATCAACACGAAATGTGTGCGAGCTCCGGCAAAAATAGGCAACACAAGAACCATCATTGGACGTATCTAGTAATATTTTACGGCGGTTATTTAGTTCTGTACAGTTCCCATTTTCTCAATGTGGGAGGAAACACAAAGAAGCAATACAACGCGTCAGATCAGATGCAACTTGTCCAGTCTTGGAGATGGATGTTTTCAGGTACGGGGGCACCGAGGCAGTCACCACTATGGGGGCATTAGACTATATAAAGTGTACCGCCCCGCACTCGGCTGCAGCCGAGCCGCTCGGGTCCGGGCTCGTTTGGTGGGTGGCTCGAGCGCCTCCGGACCCAGGTGTCACGTCGCTCTGCAAGGGGGTTGCTGGTGATCTCGATGGGGGTGGTTAGGTAGGTGTACGGCCGGAGCCTGTTTGAGTTCGTGACGCCACCCACGGGATGTGGTGAAGGTGTAGACACCACCGCTGCAGTTACGGGGCACCCGGGGGAGATGGTCGTGCAGCAAGATGTTAACCCCTCCGTGGGTAGGGATGGTGGCCCTGGGACCCGCTTGGGGAGATTGGCGATTGGGCGGTGCAGGCAGGTGCGCGGCCGGATGGCACTGTTGTACTCACGATTACTGACACACAAGTCTCTGATGAACAAAGTTGATGGTGGTCGGTGCCCGCAGCCGGCTGCGTCTTGTCCCCCACCCGGGTTGGTGGTCCTGGCCTTCTTCCTGCACCTTGTTATGTTTGTGTAGACTGCCTGTGCCTTAGCAGCGGGAGTCCGCTCCCCGGCTGTGTATGTACCGGTGGAGTCCGTTTGCCCGCAGGCACTGGCCCGTGGAATCTCTCTGCCTGTGCCATGGCTTTCTATCCCCCTCGGTGGGCTGTTGCCTTCTTTCGGGTCTTGGGACGGGAAAGGACCTTAGGTCCAGACCTCAATCAGTGAATTCGACGTGGTCCAGTGGCTTCTGGGCCTCGTTCTGGGTTTGAGTAACCCCCTTGTGCTCCGGTTTCCAGACTGTTCCCCGGTTCGGTACCGGCGGGCCACTACCCTGTCCCGGTCCCTTACTGTTCCACCTGGCCGTCTTCCCGGCTCCTGCAGGCCAGGCCACCGCCTGCCTCCTAGTCAAGGTACCAGGGCTACGACCCTGGCACCTGTCAGTTTCCACTGCAGACCTGTCACTACAGGCCTGCTGCACTCTACTCCTTCACTCCACTTCACTTCACTGACAACCAACTACTCCACTGACAACTAACAACTGAACTTGACTGAACTACTGTTTCCTGCCTCAGGCCCTCTGGACCCCTCGGTGGGCGTGTCCAACCACCTGGCACTGCCCCCCTGGTGTGACCATTAAGCTCTGAGGGAGGTGACTAGGGCTTTTAATGTGGTTGTTTGCTGTTACCTTTTTAGGGGGACGGGTGTTATGCAAGGGCCTACCTGTGACTACCTGGCTAGTCCAGGGCGTCACAGAAGCACTTGCTCCTACCCTTTGCACCGGATTCTGGTCCCCATAGACTTTATATGGGGACCGGCATCTGGCCGGATACCAGGGATCAATCCCCACTGCTCCAGAGTTAGCGGGGGATTGATCTGCCAGTCCTCCGAAACGCAAGGAGAAAAGGCAACAAGAATTGACATGCTGCATCTTTGCAGCCAAAAAAAACTGCAATGTGCGCCCAGCAAAAATGAAATGCATGCAGTTTTGGGACCAAAACTGCACCCGGAAAATGCAGGGAAAAAAAACGCAGAGTGCGCACAAGCCCTAAATGTTTAAAAAGGCAACATTTACCAACAGACGATTGGTTCGGCCGAGCAAAATCAGAATGAATGGAACAAATCAACTGAAGGAACATTAAAAAAAATAAATAAAAAATGTTTCCTTCTTTGGCCAGCACTAAATGACTGGAGAGGCCAATATGGACTAAAATGTTCACCTGAACTATTCGGCCAAGTTTTTGTTTTGGGGTTTTTTAAGGGGATGTTCACATGTCTAGTAGTTAATTCTGTTTTTGGATCCATTTTAACATCAGAAAAAATACAGAACTAAAAAGTATCCAGCACAGGAGCCATTAATTTTAAAAAATAACAGAAAAGTTGTAAAAAAAATTTTTTAACTTTATCAGAAAAAGTAATTTGCACAAGTTTGTCTGGCCAAAAAAAGAAAAAGCGATAACTACTAGATCATGTGAGAGAGTACAAGCCATTTTGCATTCTATATAAACCATCTTGTCTTATAGCTGAATGATGTCATAGGGTTCAGCTAACACTGATGGGTGAGGAAGTTTCACATTTCTGCACACACCCCTAAAGCTCTTATTGGTGCATGGTAATTTCTTTGTGTGATGTACTATATAAGCTGGTCACAAGATGTAATAAAACAGAAACTTTCAGTACACCACATTTGGCTGTGCTGCGTTGATTTCTCCAAGCGCTTGTAAAACAAATCTGATTCATTTGGAGTTTCAATGGCATAGAAGTAGAGTATTTTGCTCACAATCATTTTTTTATTTTATCATCCAAGTCTATGGGAAACAGATCTTAATGGAGGGTCATCTGTTGCGTCAACTGTTAACGGATCCATTTTTTTTTAGTAAGTGAGCATGCCTAAAATCGAGAAATCTCTGGTAAAAATGGATCAGTTGCAAACAGAAGGAATACGGATGCAAAATAGAAACCAGTGTGCATCCTTTTTAGTGAGAGAAAAAAACGTCTGAAGAAAAACTTTCCAGTTTACATCCATTTTTACTTAATTTGGAATGGATCCAGTTATTTTTTTGTTAACGGATGACAAGGGGACATGTGAACAGAGCATTTACGTGCAGGGGTGGACATATGATTGATGCAATCAGTGCAGTCACCCTGAGATGAGGGGGCTTCTTCGACCACCCAAAAAAGTGGAATTGTGCTTTTATTAGACTGCAAAGGGCCCATATATTGTTCTTGCACAGGGACCCCTTGTCCGTATCCGCTCCTGCTTAGGCTAGGTTCAGTTCACATTTCCATTGCTTTGCATCAGTCACATGCGTTGCTTGACGCATGTGACTGATGCGTTGTACAACGGATGACAAAGAACAGAAATCATTGTCGGAATCCGTTGTGTGTGGGGGCGGAGCGCGAGGGGGGCGGAGCCGAGCGAGGCCGTGGCGCTGAGGACGTCAGTGCCGCGGGGACTGCAGGCCTGGGGAGAAGTGAGTGTGTGAGTGTGTGTGTGTGTACACATGCGGAGTGCGGGAGGGGGCGGAGCCGAGTGGTGAAGTGTCGGGCTCCCTGCACACGTATCCAGGGTAAATATCGGGTAACTAAAAGCAAGCCACTTTTTGCTTGGTTACCCAATATTTATCTTGGATACCAGCGTACACCGCTTAGCGCTCGCTCCCTGCACACATACCAGTGTAAATATTGGGTAACTAACCAAAGTTAGTTATTGGTTACCCGATGTGTATCCTGGTTACGGGGGCAGGGAGCCAGAGAGAGCATGCGCAGCAAAATCCTACGGATTGCGCTGCTCAAAAAACGTTACAGGCTGCGTTGCTCCCGCCCGGCGGTCAGTTAAAAAATGACTGACCGCGACGCAGCGGATGCAACGCAGCATCATCAGTTGTAATCCGTCACTAATAGAAGTCTATGGGGAAAAACTGGATTCCTGCAAAATATTTTGCAGGATTCCGTAATTCCTCAAGGCGACGGATTGTGACTGATGCAAAACAACGGAAGTGTGAACCTAGCCTTAGGTATATGGCCGCCTTAGGCTACTTTCACACATCCGGTTTGAGCAGTGCGGCTCAATCCGGCTGTGAAACCTATCCAACGGATGCGGCGAAAACACCGCATCCTTTGCATACGTTTTTACATGTGTCCCGTCCGTTTTTTTCCGGTTGCGGCATGCTACTGAGCATGCGCAGTTGAAGAAACCGCATGCGGCGGCCGGATGCCGTTTTTTCCGCATCGCGCCGCATCCGGCATCCATAGGCATGCATTGAAAAATGCGCCGCAGCGGCCGGATGCGGCGCGATGCGTTTTTTTTTTTGCCGGAGCAAAAAACGTTGCAGGCAGCGTTCCATCCGGCCGCGGCATCAGCTAAATCTGCCGCATGCGGCAAAAACCGGACCGACCGCAAGCCCATGCGGCACAATACGGCACTAATGTAAGTCTATGCAAAAAAAAAACGCAACCGGCGGCATAAAAAACGGTTGTGGTTTTTCTACAGAACGCCGTATTGTGCCGCAGAGCAAAAACCGGATGTGTGAAAGTAGCCTTAAGATAAAGGTTTGCGGATTATGTTCTTTTGGTTCACTTAATGCTTTTGTCCTCACTTAATGCTTATCCCACCATGATGTTTACTGGCAAGTAGTGGGTTAATTGTGATAAAACATGCCCTGGTACATGCAGCGGCTTGTTTAATTATGTATCTTCACAGTTCAATAAGAGAAAGTAATGCCGTCAGCGAGTCACGCAGCGGGGTCTTCTGAGGATGGTGAATTCTATCCGGACCATGTAGTATGGAGGAACGCAGCATGGACGGCGTGTATAAGTCCTGGTCCAGTATGGCTGGACATGAAATATGGAAACACCTATGAACATCTCTGAGCCCATCACTTGAGACGCGCGGTTCAGACAATGCAATCTTCAAGGATCATCCCACTAAAATGTTAAATTCACCCGTCATGAAGGTCACATCAGGACATCAATCTGCTGGAGAGGTTTGGTCTAAACTGTAGTCACTGGAAGAAAAGGGATTGACGAAGAAGCGTAGCTAAGGGGGTAAACCAGGACATGCATCTCAAACCCCCCCCCATTTTAAATGCCCCAGAAATCATACATTTATCATCTTGGATGTGACCAAGCGGCAGTAGAAAACAAGGTGGCCACAAATGTATTGTGCTGAGCCTAGTAAACAATGTAGGGGACCCTTCAATCACCGGATCAGTTGGCGCGCCGGGGGGGTCAGCTTCTATTGAAAAGACCCATTAACAGCCACTAAACCGTGTTCGAAGCTCTGCCGTGCCAACCCCTACAGCGTATACATAACAGTCGCTTGGAGGGGGCGCATAGGTGATGGATCCTGAATGTAAGAGAACAAAATCCATTTTGTTCCTATAATGTCCATCTTGTCTTATAGCTAATGATATCATAGGGCTCAGCTAACACTGATGAGCGGGGAAGTTTCACATTTCTATACACACCCCTGCGGCTTTTATTGGTGCATAGTTCAGAGGAGTTATTTCTTTGTTTGAGGTACTATATAAACTAATCACAATGCAATAAAGCAGAAATTTTCAGTATACCACAAAGCGTGTGTGCTGTATTGATTTCCCGAGTGAACGTAAAACAAATTTTATTAATTTGGAGATCAAGAGGCATAGAAGGAGCATATTTCGCTGAACAATCCAATATTGATGCCCTATACTAAAGATCTATGGGATCAGAGAAACCTCATAAATAGGGATGATCGAATACCTCATATATTCGGCTTCGTGAATATTTGCCAAATAGGCCGCCGCTATTCGACTATTCTCGAATATTTAATGCGCAATGTAAGTCAATGGGAAACCCGAAAAACAACTATTCGGAACTATTCGGGCCTCCCATAGACTTACATTATGCATCGAATATTTGCATAGTGGCAACCTATTCGTCAGATATTCGCGAAGCCAAATATTTGAGGTATTCGATCATCCCTAATCATAAAGTAGTTAAACCTATTTAGACAAAACAGTGCCACAATATACCTGCAGTGTTATAACAAGTGTTATAATAGGAAAATATGAATTTAAACTGAAAAATAAAGTGCATCAATAAAGAATGTAATCATGAATATTAAGGAAGTAAATTATGTATCAACCTGAGACATCATGCCACAAATAAAATAAAAAACAGACCACAGTTTTGATCCGGATACGCGTTTCGCAGTAAGCTTTTGCATATACATCAAAAAGTAAGGTTTTCTTTTTCCTTTTTTTGCAGTTGTCCATTGTATAGAAAGGAATTTACATATAAAAAAGGCTCAAAAAGTGTCTTATCCGGATAAATAAGAGTTTGACTAAACATGCTTACCTGGTGGGGACATGCAAACATTTATAGAGATGAAAAATGGATGCTGCAGGCCCCCAGAAGAAAGAATCAAGGATTGGAATAATGGGTTAAATTTGAGCAGTCGATGAGCAAATGGGGAGGAATCCAGGAATGCGGATTAGTCAACGCGTTTCGCAGTTTGCATGCTCCATCAGGAGAAACCACACTGGTGAGTACAACCAAGAGATGCAGGTATAGACACTATAGGTCCTCTGTCAGTCAATCCTTGAAGGGATGTGCAAATATCAAGCACAACCCCGTTTCAAAGCCAAAGCATGATGGAATAGTCTGGAGCTTTCCCAGATGTTGGTTCAGGGCAATATCTGCCATGTATCAGATAAATATAAAAACTGCCCAGGTTACAAATGCGAACGTCTGATATTTGGACATCCCTCCAAGCATTGAATGACAGCGAGACGTGGCTTAAGACTTACACAATCGCTGGAAGAACGAGTGCCGCCAGCACTGGAGGACACCTGCACCGGAGGGGAAACATTTGGATAGAGAAGGGGCTGTCGGAGTAGCGGATAACCCCTTTAATAGCCTACACTAACTGGGCTGCTTAGTGTAGTTTTGATAAAATCACTGTTTAATCAGCAGTAGATTATCATTACAGGACTACTTGGTGTGCTACAGGTAGTCCAGCATATTCATGATTTCTGTATAACTGCTAGATCTGCAGCAGAGAAAACATTGACAGCAAACAGCTCAGTAAGTGACACATCACTGGAATCAGGAGCTCTGTCTCTACATTATGCTGCTCTCAGATGGGGGAGCAAAAAGCTGGTGACAGATTCCCTTTAATTATACCGCACAATGGATAAAATGCTGTAAAGTCTGATGAATAATGCAATGACTAATACTATTATTAAAGTGTACCTGTTCACACTTCAAAAGCACAGTCTCACTGCCTTAATACCCCACAAGTTACAACTGCTTTGGTGCACATACCTGTCCAGGAATTGTTCTGATTCTCTTTCTGTATCCCTTGCCATACACTTCATTTGAGTAGGCGGTTCTCTCTCATTAGCATTCTGCCAGCACTATAGGTGCTGCTGACCCTTCTATTCTCTCACTCAATGACTTGCCATAGCTGGACAGAAAGCCAATCTCTCTTATGCTTGTATGTAGTTTGAAGCACAAGACAGTTGGAGCAGAGGAGGTAAAAGCCCCCAGCCTACAGATAAGGACCCACCGCCACTCCCTGTAGAGCGATAAAGACCTACACCACATCCTGTATGTAATCAGACCAGACATCTCTGCTGCAAGTGACGGATTTCACTTAAAAGGATTGTCCGTTCTAAATTCATAAATTCATAAGTCTCCAGTTTCCCTATGTGTCACTCGCTATGTGACTGCAGACTTATAAATCCTCATATTGCGCACATTGCCCACTGTGAGGATTCTCCAGTGTCAGAGGCGGGAACGACGATGACGTGGCGGCAAATGGGATATGCAGACTCTGGGCATAATCTGACTACAGGGGCGCAGCAATACACTTGCATTGAGCAAATCCTCACAGTGTACAATGTCAGGATTCTGAAGTCTGCAGGCACAGTCACTGCAGAATATGGACACAGAACCAACAGCCCCAACAGTTGATAGTAAAATAGAAAAAAGGTGACATTTTGTCAAATACATAAATTGCTTATACACCCTTCTAGCCAATACAGTATACTGTATATAAAAATATTTTTATAATATATATATATATATATATATGTATATGCATATATATATATATACATATATATATGTATATATATATATATACACATTATATATATATATATATATATATATATATATACACACATACACACACACACACACACACATACATACATACATACATACATACATACATTATATATATATATATATATATATATATATACACATACACATATACATAGTGCTGGCCACCTGCAATTCTGTCAGATAATACTCAGTCTTCATTTAATTTGTCTTCAATGAAAAAAAAAATTGTCATAAAGCCAAATTGGATATAATTCTACACCAAGCATAAAAAGGGGGTGGTCAAAAGTGTTGGCACTGCTTGAAAAATCATGTGATGCTTCTCTAATTTGTGTAATTAACAGCCCCTGTAACTTACCTGTGGCACCTAACAGGTGTTGGCAATAACTAAATCACACTTGCAGCCAGTTGACATGGATTAAAGTTGACTCAACCTCTGTCCTGTGTCCTTGTGTGTACCACATTGTGCATGGAGAAAAGAAAGAAAACCAAAGAACTGTCTGAGGACTTGTGAATCCAAATTGTGAGGAAGCATGAGCAATCTCAAGGCTACAAGTCCATCTCCAAAGACCTGAAAGATCCTGTGTCTACGGTGCGCAGTGTCATCAAGAAGTTTAAAGCCCATGGCACTGTGGCTAACCTCCCTAGATGTGGAAGGAAAAGAAAAATTGACCAGAGATTTCAACGCAAGATTGTGCGGATGATGGATAAAGAACCTCGACTAACATCCAAACAAGTTCAAGCTGCCCTGCAGTCCGAGGGTACAACAGTGTCAACCCGTACTATCCGTCGGCGTCTGAATGAAAAGGGACTGTATGGTAGGATACCCAGGAAGACCCCACTTCTTACCCCGAGGAATAAAAAAGCCAGGCTGGAGTTTGCCAAAACTTACCTGAGAAAGCCTAAAACGTTTTGGAAGAATGTTCTCTGGTCAAATGACACAAAAGTAGAGCTTTTGGGGAAAAACCATCAACATAAAGTTTACAGGAAAAAAAAAAAAGAGTCATTCATTCAAAGAAAAGAACACGGTCCCTACAGTCAAACATGGCGGAGGTTCCCTGGTGTTTTGGGGTTGCTTTGCTGCCTCTGGCACTGGACTGCTTCACATTATGAATTCTGAAGACTACCAACAAATTTTGCAGCATAATGTAGGGCCCAGTGTGAGAAAGCTGGGTCTCCCTCAGAGGTCATGGGTCTTCCAGCAGGACAATGACCCAAAACACACTTCAAAAAGCACTAGAAAATGGTTAGATAGAAAGCACTGGAGTGGAGACTACTAAAGTGGCCAGCAATGAGTCCAGACCTGAATCCCATAGAACACCTGTGGAGAGATCTCAAAATGGCAGTTTGGAGAAGGCCCCCTTCAAATCTCAGGGACCTGGAGCAGTTTGCCAAAGAAGAATGGTCTAAAATTCCAGAGAATACTCAGTTTCTTCTTGAAAATGATTGCAATCACAAATTCTTTGGTCTTCTTTCTTTTCTCCCTGCTCAATGTGGTACACACAAGGACACAGGACAGAGGTTGAGTCAACTTTAACCCCTTCAGCCCCCGGGCACTTTCCGTTTTTGCGTTTTTGTTTTTTGCTCCTTTTCTTCCGAGAGCCATAACTTTTTTATTATTCCGTCAATCTTGCCATATGAGGGCTTGTTTTTTGAGGGACGAGTTGTACTTTTAAATTAAACCATAGGTTTTACCATATATTGTACTGGAAAACAGCAAAAAAGTTCCAAGTGTGGAAAAACAGCAAAAAAAGTGTGATCGCACAATAGTTTTTGGGATGTTTTATTCACCGTGTTCACTATATGGTAAGACTTATGTATCTATGTGATGCCTCAGGTCGGTGCGAGTTTGTAGACACCAAACATGTATAGGTTTACTTGTATCTAAGGGGTTAAAAAAATTCACAAGTTTGTCCAATAAAAGTGGCGCACGTTTTGCGCCATTTTCCGAAACACGTAGCGTTCTCATTTTTCGGGATCTATGGCTCAGTGACGGCTTATTTTTTGCGTCTCGAGCTAACATTTTTAATGGTACCATTTTTGCGCAGATGCTACGTTTTGATCGCCTGTTATTGCATTTTGCGTAAAACATGCGGCGACCAAAAAACGTGCATTTGGAATTTTTTTTGCCACTACGCCGTTTACCAATCAGATTAATTGATTTTATATTTTGATAGATCGGGCATTTCTGAACGCGGCAATACCAAATATGTGTATATTTATTTATTTATTAACCCTTTAATTTTCAGTGGGGTGAAAGGGGGGTGATTTGAACTTTTAGGTTTTTTGTTTTTTTTTATTTTTTAAAACTTTTATTTTACTTTTTTTTTTATTTTACTAGTCCCCCTAGCGGGCTATAGCGATCAGCAATCCGATCGCTGTTATCTATCTGCTGATCACAGCTATAAACAGCAGATTCAGTCACTTCCGGTTTCTCTCTGCTCCGTGCCGAGGAAAAACGAAAGTGAAACTTCGTAGCTGCAGGCGTCATCACATGACCCTGTGCTACGATGGCAACCACTGAACGTCACGTGATCACTCACGTGACTTCCGGTGGGGGCGGCGGTAAGTAAAAAACATGGCCGCGCGCATATAGATCTCGCTGCCAGACTTTGACAGCGAGATTTAAGGGGTTAAATGTTGTGAGTGGAAGCGATTCCACTCGCAACATGCAGGCACACATGTCAGCTGTTGAAAACAGCTGATACGTGTGCCGACTGCCGCCGCCTGCACGCAACAGGGGGCGGGGCTTAACGGGACACGATCCTTGACGGATAGATCCGTTCAAGGTTGTGAAGGGATTAATCCATGTCAACTGTCTGCAAGTGTGATTTAGTTATTGCCAGCACCTGTTAGGTGCCACAGGTAAGTTACAGGTGCTGTTAATTACACAAATTAGAGAAGCATCACATGATTTTTCAAACAGTGCCAATACTTTTGTCCATCCCCTTTTTTATGTTTGGTGTGGAATTATATCCAATTTGGCTTTATGACATTTTTTTTTTTTTTTTTTACATTGAAGACAAATTAAATGAAGATAATACAAAGAATTTGTGATTGCAATCATTTTCAAGAAGAAACTGTGTATTATCTGACAGAAATGCAGGGGTGCCAATACTTTTGGCCAGCACTGTATGTGTGTGTGTGTGTGTGTGTGTGTATGTATATAATATTTATTATTATTATTATTTATTTTTTTTATTTGAATGCATTTTGGGAATAAAAATCATTTTGGCAATTTGGTTTCATTAAAAACATTTGCATGGTTTGCCTTCTATCATCTGTGTCCATTGCTGGCTGCGGAAGGGGTTAACTGTGCGTTTGTCAGTAAGGCTGGGGCCACACGGGGATTACTACGATCCCCTCGCATGACACTCGGCTCGCGCTGGCAGTACAGCAGAGCCGAGTGTCATGCGAGTGTCCCTGCGACTGAGGTCCGATCGTGCTAGTGGGCCGGCACTGAGGAGGGGAGGGCCGGCACTGAGGAGGGGCGGGCCAGTGCTGTGGTGGGGATGGAGGGATTTATCTCACTCTCTCCTCCGTAGCCGGCTATTACCATTCTCGCCCTGCACTCGCGGTACACCGGTGTACCGTGAGTGCAGTGCGATTTTTCTCTCACCCCATAGACTTGAATGGGTGCGAGAGAAAAAGAGTCTCGCATTACACCCGCAGCATGCTGCGATTGTTTTCTCGGTCCGATTAGGGCTGAGAAAATAATCGCTCATGTGTGCTAACACACTGGCTAATATTGGTCTGAGTGGAATGCGATGTTTTATCGCACCCCACTCGCACCGATTTTTATGCCGTGTGGCTTAGGCCTTAGCGCACTAGGATGGTTTGAGAAGCAGTGTGTTAGGCTATATTCACACGTTGCAGTTTTTGTTGCTTTTTTGGCAATTTTTTTGGTGCAGTTTGTTGTCAGAAAGTTCTGACTTTTGACTTCCCAGCAAAGTCTATGAGAATTCAGATTTGCTGTGCGCACAGCATTTTATAAAACCCATAAGTTTTGCTGGGGAATGACTGCAGCAATGTTAGACACATCTTCTGCAGCAAATCCGCGGCAAAATCCTCGGTAAATCCGCAGCGTGCGCACATGGCCTAAAGGTCATGTAAAAGAAAAAAAAAGGTATTAATCTGCAGATATGGGGTTATTCTGCAAGTTAATGGCATTCTGACACTGTGTAGCCATTGCATTGAGCTTTCAGTCATTCTGGTGCGGCTTCAATCAGCCCTCTGTGCGTAGGGTGCGGGCTATCAGTCTGTGTCGGTGCACAGTTACAGGCATCACTCACTATGCACTGAGCGGTGACTGCAGCTGCACCTCTATGACTGAAAGCCGGAGGCTGCAGGGAGGAATAAAGATCACTTCCTCCCAGCAGCCGGGCTTTCAAATCAGAGGCCGCATGGCGTCAGAACACTTAACCTGCATATTTTTTTTTGTTTACATAACAGGTTCTCTTAAAAAAAAAAAAAAAAAAAACACCTTCACTAAATGCTCAGACAGAGGCAATGCTATGGTTTAGTACACAGATGTAGCAGAGTTGACGGTGTTTATTCTGTTCTCTAGTTAAATTAACCGGATACAGCAGCTTTACCTGCAGTCCCATGTAAACCACAGATAAGACATGTTGATGATTGGTGCCTAGTGACACCCTCAGCTCTGCTACATCCATCAGATGGTTATAATGTTGATGAGCATGGCTAACATATGAGCACAGCCTCCATACTGACATCTCCTCTCCGCTGCCTATTAATAGCACCGCGCTGTATAGGAGAGAGCTCTCCGCCACCTATTTATATAGAATAGCCAGGTGCAGATCCTGTAATAACTCCCATGACGTCAGTATTCGCTGAGCACATCTGGGGCTTATTCATGTCCCCGGCTGCAGAGCGAGAGGCAGATGGTGCCGCGGGAGGGATTGGGAGCGGAGTCTGCGGTGCCCCTACTGAGCGGCCGCTCGAGGTAAGGACCGGAGATTACGGAGCCCAGCTCAGGACGCGTTAGCCACAGCGAGGAATAAACAGCAGCCAGGAATATTACAGGAGCCGATGCAATAGGAAATGATTCGCAGCCAAGAGGCCTTCCATCACCCCTGCCTAGACGTCACTCGTATGGGGGGATTCATCAATATGGGGTAATCTGCTCAGGCGCCACGATGATCACATCTACACAGACTCACATTCAGACTTTGTTGAAGCTCAAAAACAAATAAAGCGATAAAGACCGATCTGTTACAGATTTTGATCAGGGTTTCCTTCAGATATTCTATGCCTTGCAATAAATAATGTTAAAAAGGGGTATTCCCATCTCCAAAATCCTATCTTATTATTAATAATAATAATAATAATAATATTAGCAAATATCTGCAATTAGAAATGTAGTATAGTCTCCTCATCTAGCCATGTCTCTTACCTCATGTGCAGGGCATTGCAGCTTAGGTATCCATGGTTACAACCACTCAGTGACAAGTTAGTTGCTCATGGTCATAACCATGGATATCTAAGCTGCAATGCCCTGCACATGAGGTAAGAGACAGGGCTATATCAGGAGAACTATACTACATTTCTAATTGGAGATATTTGCTAATATTATGATTATTATTATTATTATGACAGGATCTTGGAGATGGGAATACCCCATTAAGTCCACAATGAAAATCTACAGAATATATTGACATGCTGCAGATTTAACAATGTAGGTTAGTTTTCTGCATGGTGTAGAAGAGATCTGTAACACGCCCTAAGGCCTCCTTCGCACAGCTGTGTCTCCAGTACATGTGATGTCCATTTTCACACATACCGGAGACAAAGACACACGTAGTCCCGCTAAAATCAATGCGTCTGCGCACATGTCTATGACATTCTCCAACAGCACGTATGTCACACGCACCGCACACTGAGGTGATCCGTGTGACATCAGTGTGATATGTAATGGAGAAAACACGCGTCACATAAAAATAAAGAATTTTTATACTTACCTGTCTCCGACGCTGCTGTTGCTTCTGGAACCATTCATTATGCTCATGCATATTCACTGCACTGACCGCGGACCCAGAAGAGGTAGATATACCAGCTCATGCAGTCCGTGTGCTATCCGGCTGTCACACGGACAGCAAACAGAACACACACACATTGACACACATATGCAATTACACCACGGAACGTGAAAAACGTGTGTGTTCTACGTGGATGTGTGAAAGAGGCTTAAAAAGGACGTCTACGCGGCACTGATGAGGATTGTTCACACTGCATTTTTGACGCATTTTATCTTTGAGAGAAAAAAAATGCTTCCCTTTTACTGTACCAGAAAGAGAATGAGAATTGTAAACTCTCACTCACACGCTGTTTATTTTTTTTTTGCATATTTGAACTAAAGCGTTTTTTCTTTCAGCGTCTTTACACCACTTTTCACCCATTTAAAGGAATAGGGAAAAAAGCGAAGTAAAGACGCATAACAAATGCACATGTAAGGCCCGTTTCACACGTCAGTGAAAAACACTGACGTGTAAAACACGCACATGTCCCTCCGTGTTCCGTGATTCACGGCACACGTGGGTTGTCCATGTGCAATCCATGATCCATGATTGCATATGGACATTACTCACCTGCCTTCACTGCTGCTGTCCATGGTGCTGATCTCCTCGGGTCTACAGCGTCCGCCCACCGCTCTCTGCACCTACTTCCGGATCATGAGGAATATTCATGAGCCAGGCAGGAGCTGCCGAGAGCAGAGGCTGCAGAGCGAATCGCAGGCAAGGTAAGTTGAAAATATTTAACATTTAATATGTCCGTGATTTTCTGGTAAGTGTTTCACTGATCACACCATAGTGTGGTCCGTGGGTCATCAGTGATGCCAGAAAAAAACTGACATGTCTCCATGCAGAATCACGGCCACGCGTGCACGCTGCACGGAGACACATTCAGTGAAAAATCACTGATGTGTGAGCAGACCCATTGATTATAATGGGTCTGCGTATGTCAGTGATTCTGGTACGTATAAAAAAAAGCACAAACGTACCAGAATCACTGACGTGTGAAAGGGGCCTTATGCAGTGTTTTTCCTGCTAAAATCTGCTGTAAAACCTCTGTGCACATACACGAATTAGTGCTTTTTTTTTTTTCTCTGCTACAAAAAAAATCAGCATGATAATGGCGATTAATGAGGGAGAGTATCGCTTTGTTTATTTGTCTAAAGTGTAATGGTCGTTGCAGGAGAACTTGCAGCAGAATGTGTGTCGCCTCAAGCTCCTTTTCCCCGCTCCATAAATATTATAAGCACCAACCGTCATTTCCTCGCTCTATAATAGGAAACTCTTTTACTGAAGACAGATTTTATCCGTGAATTAAGAATTTGCAGAAAGATCAGTACAGGAGGAGAAAGAAACATACTTCACTGACAAGATACTTTACAAAAGATTCTTATTTTCCCATATAGTATGGATTTATGGGAGAAAAAAAAAATAAATATGCTGACGGTTACACTTTATACCAACTATAAAATTTTCTTTTATCCCCTGAACAACCCCTTTAAAAAAGGGTTTTCCCATGAACAAAGTTGATATTAATCAATAGATCTTGGAATAATAATAATTTCCACAATTGAATGTGATTAAGAGAAATGTTCCTGTGCTGAGATAATCTTATATATGTGTCCCTGCTGTGTACTGTGTAATGGCCGTGTCTGACCATACAGGGGCATGGCCTGATCATACCACAAGAAAAAAAAAAAAAAGTATACAGACATTACAGCACAGGATTGCAAATGATTCTTTTTGTGAGGTAAAATTACAGCACAGGATTGCAAAATGATTCTTTTTGTGAGGTAAAATTACAGCACAGGATTGCAAAATGATTCTTTTTGTGAGGTAAAATTACAGCACAGGATTGTAAATGATTCTTTTTGTGAGGTAAAATAACAGCACAGGATTGCAAATGATTCTTTTTGTGAGGTAAAATTACAGCACAGGATTGAAAATTATTCTTTTTGTGAGGTAAAACATTTTTTTTAAAACAGGCAGGAAAATGCTTCACCTCACCGAAAGACTTATTTACATTCTTGTACTGTAATGTTCGTATACTTCTTTAATGTCCTCCCCAGCCCAGGAGATTGTATTAAAAATCCATATTATTATTATTATTTTTTTTTTTATTATTATAGTGCTGTTTATTTCATGGCACTTAACATAAAGCTATGAACTGGTAATAAGAAGCCACAGGAGGAGATAATATGTTCAGTGATTGAGGTTGAGTCCGCTCACCTTCACAGATCTGGTCCAGCCGCAGCCGCTTCACTTTCTGTTTATCCAACATGTCCATCTTCTGCGGGGGGCAATGTGCTATACCCTGGCATATCTATCCCATGTCACTGCTCGCCAGGCTGCAAAGATGGAAGAAGTCAAATAAGTTCACCAAGAACAGCAGCGTTTATCACGGTCCGAATATATGACAATTAAAGAGTATCGGTCGTTTTTTAGTACACATGAAAAGAAAAAAAACTTATTTTATCATATTAGAGTTAATTTCTTTCTCCTCCTGGACTGATTTTTCATCCTCAAAATTCTCAATTCACAGGTTGCATCTTGAGTGAATAAAATATTCCCGTTACTGAGACAGGAGATGACAGTTGGTGCTTATAAAGTTCTATGGAGAAGTGTAACTGTGGCTTCAGGAGAACTTGCAGCAGAGAGTTTTTATATCCTCCCTTCTCCATAGAACTTTAAAAGCACCAACTGCAATCTCCTATCTCAGTAATGAGAAAATCTGTCTTCACTGAATAGAGATTTTCCCTCAGAATTGAGAGTGAAAAATCCAATCCAGGAGGAGAAAGCAGATTGCTCTGATACGATATTACAGATCTGCTCATTTTTATACGTGCAATTCATTAACACAATGGATCACTTTATCTATGACCTGCGGGGTATAATAAAAAGGTCAGCACCCACTAACATTACGCTGGAATATTCTTGCCTCACTCAGGACTATATTAAATTGGGACCAGCACCGGGACTAAAATAGTTTCATTCATGTAACAGGGTCAAAGCTGCAATTCCAAGGGGGCAAACAAGTGTATGGGCACCCAAAAGAGGAATAGCAAAAGTCCACACTAACACCCGCCATCTCCAGATATACTATCATGGTTCCCCAAAAATAAGCCCTAGTAGGATTTAGGCCAATTTTCAACATCCACTTTACCACATCATATTATCAGTAGTATTTGTACAATTTCCCTGGGTGTCAAGAAGGGATAAGATGGCAGCTCTCCTTTAATGTGGATGACACCCAAATTGTACTTTTCATTTAATTTCATCTTAAAGTCTTACAACCTTCCTGCAGCTGCCACTAGAGGGCAGTAACCACAAAGGGGGATTTTACCGCTCCAAATAAACTCAGTAAATCTGTGCCATGAGCTGCTTGTAGGGGCAAGAAAAACAATTTGTGTAGAAAAAGACTAGGCCCGCACATCCAAAAATCAATCATACGTTGATCTTATGGCGCTAGGAACATGTTTTTTTTTTTTTAAGAATTCAGCCCACTGCCATGTCATGGTGAACCTCTGAGTGGGTCCCTAAATTTTTATAGCCTTAGACTGGGGCCACACGCGCATTAATGCGAGTGAATCGAGTAACACTTGGCTCTTGCTCTGCTGGAGTGTAAGCCGAGGGTCATGCCACTGTTATGTGATCCTGCGATCGCAGCACAGCCGCAGAGGAGGGGGTGCGGGGCGCGATTATTTAATCGCATTCCATTTGCTCCGTTTTACTCGCAGTGTGTGCTAGGCCTTAAAGTTGTAGCGCCGTGTGCCAACCACCGCCACAGCGACATTGCACCAGTAGGCCGGGTGACCCAATGCCCCACAGCACCCCTTCTACAAGGCTGAGCCCCTATGAATCCAGGCCACACACAGGCACAACGCAATAATGTCCGACATACAGCAGCAACACCTAATGAAAGACACTAAAAAAAACCCTCATGTTTTCAGACTGTAAACTGAAAGCAAAAATAGGTGGGACCCCTCTGGCAATCTCCGTGTAATTAAAACCGCCTGTGCCAAATGAGAGGAGTGCTGGTCCAAAAAAAAAAAAAGTGCGTTTTTTAGCTCCTTTCTATAGGTTTTGGCGCTGTGTGTCAGCCATTGTTGCTGTGGTTTTGTGTCTGTGGGTCGGTGCAGCCTGAGGATTCGGCCTTGCAGCTGTAGGTTCTGTGGGGCACCGGGTTTCTCGCATGTTTGTGTATCAGTGGTTGGCGTATGGCGCCACATCTTTAAGGCTCTATAAACATAGGAACCCACTGAGAGGTTTGCCATGACGTGGTAGTGGGCTCCATATAGTCTGATCACAATGATTTTTGGTTGTGTGGTCCATGGTTTTTTTTACAGCGCTGACAAAAAAAAAAATGTACCGTTGTGATTTGACCTTTTCAATGTTATACGGCCGGCTGACTGCGCTCTTAAGACATCTTTTCAGGACAATTGAACTATCTACAAATTTTGGGTAAAAATTTGTCAAAGCTGGCGAATTCGAATTTCAAAAAGGTACGATCGACTCTGTATATTACAAAATGATGGCAAGAAAATGTATCGCAAAGAAAAAAGGTGCCCCAAATACAAGTCTGATATGTAGAATAGCGATAGGTGAACGCGCTCGCCACTGTTCGGTATTCGATCGAGCATCTGAGTGCTTGGTGCTCGCCCAAGTATTGCGGATGCCTGGATATTGCGTCTGTGAAACGACAACAACGCACAGGCTCACTTTACTGCATTATGTGTACAAGCACCTCAGGGAGAGCCATTGGCAGTGTCTAAATGGCTCTCACGGGGGTTTTCGGACGTTAGTGTCAAAATCCCCCCCCCCAAAAAAAGAAATTAATAAAAAAATAAAAAAAAAAAAAATATGGCTGGCTGTACGTGGGTTGAGATGCAAACAGGCCAATAACTGACTCTCCATAATGCTCAGTTATCGTGTCCAACTCGTCCCAGCGTCTGACCAGCTCGAATCGAGTAATGAGCATTTGCGTATATTGAGCAGTGCTCGCTCATCACTAATGCAGAGACAGGTTTCAATATAAAATACTTATTATGACTGGACGGTAACCCAACTATATTATTCCTCGTATGATCAGGACCTAAAGGCTGTAGAAAAGGAATTTACACTCATTTGCCAAACTTTGAAATTGATAAAAATGTAACTAATATTTTGAAAAGTGATGAGCGGACATTACCTTCCCCAGGTACTCGGTACTTGTAACTAGTGATGAGCGGGCACTACCATGCTCAGGTGCTCGGTACTGGTAACTAGTGATGAGCGGGCACTACCATGCTCGGGTGCTCAGTACTTGTAACAAGTGATGAGCGGACACTACCATGCTCAGGTGCTCAGTACTCGTAACTAGTGATGAGCGGGCACTACCATGCTCAGGTGCTCGGTACTTGTAACAAGTGATGAGCGGGCACTACCATGCTCAGGTGCTCAGTACTTGTAACTAGTGATGAGCGGGCACTACCATGCTCGGGTGCTCAGTAATTGTAACTAGTGATGAGCGGGCACTACCATACTCAGGTGCTCAGTACTTGTAACTAGTGATGAGCGGGCACTACCATGCTCAGGTGCTCAGTACTTGTAACTAGTGATGAGCGAGCACTACCATGCTCAGGTGCTCGATACTAGTAACTAGTGATGAGCGGGCACTACCATGCTCAGGTGCTCAGTACTTGTAACTAGTGATGAGCGGGCACTACCATGCTCAGGTGCTCAGTACTTGTAACTAGTGATGAGCGGGCACTACCATGCTCAGGTGCTCAGTACTAGTAACTAGTGATGAGCGGGCACTACCATGCTCAGGTGCTCAGTACTTGTAACTAGTGATGAGCGGGCACTACCATGCTCAGGTGCTCAGTACTTGTAACTAGTGATGAGCGGGCACTACCATGCTCGGGTGCTCGGTACTTGAAATCAGCAGTTGGATGCACGGATGGTGGCAACTTGTGTACCGAGCATAATAGAAGTCAATGGGGAACTCAAACACTTTACAGGGAAATCTTCAGGAAAAATGCTCAAGTTCCCCATTGACATCCATTATACTCGTATACTCAAGTCATGCCTGTCTGAGCACCAACAGCTTGTCACAAGTACCAAGAACCCAAACATAGAAGTGCTCGCCATCACTAGTTACGAGTACCGAGCATGGTAGTGCCCGCTCATCACTAGTTACGAGTACTGAGCACCTGACCATGGTAGTGCTCGCTCATCACTAGTTACGAGTACCGACCACCTGAGCATGGTAGTGCCCGCTCATCACTAGTTACGAGTACTGAGCACCTGAGCATGGTAGTGCCCGCTCATCACTAGTTACAAGTACTGAGCACCTGAGCATGGTAGTGCCCGCTCATCACTAGTTACGAGTACTGAGCACCTGAGCATGGTAGTGCCCACTCATCACTAGTTACGAGTACTGAGCACCTGAGCATGGTAGTGCCCGCTCATCACTAGTTACCAGTACTGAGCACCCGAGCATGGTAGTGCTCGCTCATCACTAGTTACGAGTACTGAGCACCTGAGCATGGTAGTGCCCGCTCATCACTAGTTACGAGTATCGAGCACCCGAGCATGGTAGTACCCAATCATCACTAGTTACGAGTACCGAGCACCTGAGCATGGTAGTGCCCTCTCATCACTAATTTTGGTAACAATAATTAATCACTGATACATTACATAGACCAATCGCTATTGATAATGAAGAACATGATCCAATAACTTTCCTCCGGTCACAATAGATATTTCTTTAGGTTATTTCTACAGTGAAACATTTTTGCTAATGGACCCATTGTGTTAATAGACCTTTTTTTTTGGGGGGGGGGTGTAATCCAGTGTGGGATCAATGGCTCATATTTTACGTATATCACAAAATTGAGTACACCTCCACATTTTTGTAAATATTTTATTATGTCTTTTCATAGGACAACACTGAAGATCTGACACTTTCATACAATGCGCAGTAGTCAGTGTGCAGCTTGTATAACCATGCAAATTTGGTGACCTCTAAAGAACTCAAACACGCAGTCATTAATGTCTAAACCACCCGCAAAAAAAAAAAGTACACCCCTAAATGAAAATTATGCTTAATTGGCCATTTTCCCTCCTTGGGGTCATGTGACTCATTAGTGTTACAAGGTCTCAGGTGTGAATGAGGAGCAGGGGTGGTATATTTGGTGTTATCCCTCACACACTCTCATACTGGTCACTTTTGCGATATACTGTATTCATTTTGTGGAACATCTAGACAGTGTAACACTAATCATGATGGTCTGAAGATGCGCCATAGTTATCACTGTGGAGGGCACTGTGTAATATATTTGACACATCTAGGCAGAAGTTAGAAACGTTCTCTTAGGCGGTGTGCGCACTTTGCGTTTCAGCTGCTTTTTAGGTCCGTTTTGAACTGCAGCGTTTTCATGCCAAAAGGCATGCGTTTCGATTTTCCAGCAAAGTCTATGGAAAATGTAGATTTCTTGTCCGCACTTTGCGTTTCCAAACACAGCGTTTAATTTGTGGCAAAAACTCTGCGTTCAAAGAAGCAGCATGTCAATTGTTTTTGCAATTTAGGCTACGTTTTGCTAACATTGAAGTCTATGAGAAGTAGCAAAAAGCAAGCAACATCAAAATTCCAGCGTTTCACATGCTTTTTTGCTGCAGAAACGATGTGTTTTGGACTACCAAAACGCATGCGTTAATGACATCAAAATTATGGAATTATATGTCCCTTTACACACACACATAGTCCGACAATTAAATTTAAGAATAATATAAATTTATTAATATTTTATCCATATTTAGTATAAAACCGCTATAGTTATATTAAATATCGCTGTTTTCGTTATGATTTAATAAATTATGTGTGTATTCTTTTTTTTCACATTTTTTCATAGTGTTTGTATGTTAAAACTTTATTTAGTAGTGTCTTTGTAATCAAAACGCATCTAAGTTTGAGCAATGGAAAAGCATGTAAAAAGCGCTAAAACGCGGTAAATACGCACGCGTATTTATCGCGTTTTGATGGTGAAAAGCAACTTTGGCAAAAGCAATTTGTGCCAAAACATGCGTTTTGAACTGCAACTAGGACAACGCAAAGTGCTGACATAGCCTTAGGGCTCGAGCAGATGACCATATTTTCTGTCCGAGTGTGATCCGGCAAAACATGGGATCGCACTCAGATCAATGACGTTCTATGGGGCTGTCCACATATCTGATATTTTTTTTCTCACGAGTCTGTCAGAGGAAGAAAAAAAAAAAAACACAGCATGCACAATTTGCCTCCATAAATCAAATCTCTCGGCCATACGGGTCAAGGGGGCCGTGAAAAAAAATCAGACCGCACTCTGTTGACACCAGAGTGTGGCCTGATATTCATAGACTGACAGAATGGAGAAGATAGAGAATGGGTTTTTTCCCCACTTCTCCACATCCAAGGAAATTTGAATATTGTGTGATTAGTATAATCTGACTGATTTTCTCCGATGAGAGAAGATATGGTTGTGTGAGGCCTCATTCATATACACAATTTTTCCGTGTATTGGAAAAACAGACTAAATTATTTTGATCAGGGTCATCCAATTTATTTGTACGCAGAAAATTTTAAAGAAAAAAAACATACAAAAAAAATTTCCTCCATTACTGAGAGTTTGCAAAAATCGGACTGCACTCGGATGTCAACAGAGTGCAGTCCGATTATTTTTAACAGATTCATTAAGCTGCACTGCCAATTTTGACCCCTCCCTTGGATTAAAATCAGACATGTCTCTGTTTTTCCATGGATCTCTTTGTCTGCAATAAATTCACAAACATGTGAATGACCCCATACACTAGTATAGGTGCAAGTGTCAACTGTGAAAACCACAGATAGAACTCATTTGCAAAAAAAATGCACATGTGAATGAGGCCTAACTTATGGAAACTTTTATTTGCAGAAGTTCCAATTTCGCTTTGGAGCCGAATCAATTAAAGTGTTACGTGCAACGCACGTGCCCATTGTTTTCAATAAATCTGCACAAGTTTGTTGCAAATTATCCATAAAGTAGGTACAACAGCCTTAGTAAACATGCGTCGAATGTCTTAAAGATATTTTATTCAAATAGTCAAGAAATTAGTGTTGTTACCACTAGAGGGCAGTAAGTGTATATAACATTGGTTAACCTCTACATGACCACCTCAAGTGCATTTTTTTGTATATTTTTTGCTATTTATTTTATACTATTTGGAAACAACAGAGATTAGTAAGGTATTGTAATAGAGAATACTAACAATAGGGTCAATGCACAAGACAATGATTTGCATGGACCAGAATAGTAATATTACAAAGCCTCTGTAAGTTTGCAAGTGATGGAGAATGTGGTTATATTATTATTGCCAATTATTCATGAGAAAAAAAATATATACATTATTCACACTGCATAGATTTCTTAAGCAAACCTTTGCATGAGCCTGAAAGTTACTTTCTTGCCACAATAATCAATAGGTGCACACCAGGTTTATTTGTTTATTTAAAAAGGTTATTTACATCTATGATACACACATATATATATATATATATATATATGTATATATATATATATATATATATATAGATATATATATATATAGATATAGATATATAGTACAGACCAAAAGTTTGGATGCACCTTGTCAGTCAATGAGTTTTCTTTATTTTCATGACTGAAAATTGTAGATTCACATTGAAGGCATCAAAATTATGAATGAAAACATGTGGAATGAAATTCTTAAACTGTGAAACAACTGAAAATACTTCTTATATTCTAGGTTCTTCAAAGTAGCCACCTTTTGCTTTGATTACTGCTTTGCACACTCTTGGCATTCACTTGATGAGCTTCAAGAGGTAGTCACCGGAAATGGTCTTCCAACAGTCTTGAAGGAGTTCCCAGAGATGCTTAGCACTTGTTGGCCCTTTTGCCTTCACTCTGCGATCCAGCTCACCCCAAACCATCTCGATTGGGTTCAGGTCTGGTGACTGTGGAGACCAGGTCATCTGGCGTAGCACCCCATCACTCTCCTTCTTAGTCAAATAGCCCTTACACAGCCTGGAGGTGTGTTTGGGGTCATTGTCCTGTTGAAAAATAAATTATGGTCCAACTAAACACAAACCGGATGGAATAGCACGCCGCTGCAAGATGCTGTGGTAGCCATGCTGGTTCTGTATGCCGTCCAATTTTGAATAAATTCCCAACAGTGTCACCAGCAAAGCACCCCCACACCATCACACTTCCTCCTCCATGCTTCACGGTGGGAACCAGCCATGTAGAGTCCATGCCTTCACCTTTTCTACAAAGATACGGTTGTTGGATCCAAAGATCTCAAATTTGGACTCATCAGACCGAAGCTTCCACTGGTCTAATGTCCATTCCTTGTGATCTTTAGCCCAAACAAGTCTCTTCTGCTTGTTGCCTGTCCTTAGCAGTGGTTTCCTAGCAGCTATTTTATCATGAAGGCCTGCTGCACAAAGTCTCCTCTTAACAGTTATTCTAGAGATGAGAAGGTGTGTCCAAACTTTTGGTCTGTACTTTGTGTGTGTATATATATATTTATTTATTTGCCTTATTCTGTCTGTCTTGCTCTCAAAATGACGTCATTACAGTGACAACCGTTGCATTGGCCACTCGGCTCGGCCCCGCCTCCCACATTGGCCGCTTGGCTAGGCCCCGCCCCCGCACGGATAGGCCGCTCGGCCCGGCTCCCTGCACGCATTGCCCAAACCCACACGGAGCCCCGACTCCCAGGTGACTGCTGCACCCCCTTGAGCCCACACCGGCAACCCAGCCTATTATCCTCCTCTCCCCCCAGGACTACTCCTCCTATTATACTCCTCTCTCCCCAGGACTACTCCTCCTATTATCCTCCTCTCTCCCCAGGACTACTCCTCCTATTATACTCCTCTCCCCCCAGGACTACTCCTCCTATTATCCTCCTCTCCCCCCAGGACTACTCCTCCTATTATACTCCTCTCTCCCCAGGACTACTCCTCCTATTATACTCCTCTCCCCCCAGGACTACTCCTCCTATTATCCTCCTCTCTCCCCAGGACTACTCCTCCTATTATCCCTCCTCTCTCCCAGGACTACTCCTCTTATTATACTCCTCTCCCCCCAGGACTACCCCTCCTATTATCCTCCTCTCTCCCCAGGACTACTCCTCCTATTATACTCCTCTCTCCCCAGGACTACTCCTCCAACACACACACTACACAAAACATACCTCCCCCAAAACACACACACACCCACAGAAACAGCGCAACAAACACACAGCACCACACACACACAACGCTGCAGACACACAGCGCTCCACAAACAATGCAACACACACAACGCAACACACAAACAACACCGCTCTCACACCCGGAACATTTACAGCGCCCTACACAAACACTGGCAACTACACACAACAATATATATATATAACAAAAATCATACATTAACTACACAATAAATTCTAGAATACCCGATGCGTTGGAATCGGGGCCACCTTCTAGTATATATATTTATATTTATATGTACCGTCCAAATAACATAGTGATAAGGTGGAAAAACCTGCCACCAAAAGCCTATATCACTAAAGCGTATTATTTTTTTTTAATTGTATGTTCCTTTTAAAAAATGATTCTGATTTGACTAAATATCCAACCTCGAGAATACTGCAACAAGCAAGTCGAAAAAATCAGCCAAAAAGGCTGACCAACCAGAGTGTGACCGCTCCACACATTTCTATCAGACTGCCACGCTCGGGTTGGGAGACGTGCGCACAGTCAGTGCATTGCAATCCAATATTGGACATCTGAATGAGCCCTTATAATATTTTGTTACCAGAGGCCAGCATTGCAACCTGAAAAAATAAAACTTGAGACCATAACTGTAAGGCAATGACCCATGCAGTGTAAAAGCTGCGTTTTTCCTGCAAAATAAACATTAAAAATCTCTAATTATTGCATTTTTTTAACCTGTTTTTCACTTTTATTTCATGCCCTTTTGAAAGTGTTTTTTAAATTTCTTTTGTCAGGAAAAGCTTTGATTCTGCACTGTATTGGATACTGCAACTGCAAATTTTACACCTTTTTGCGGGTTCCCAAGAAGCCTATAGAGAGAAAAAAAATAAACAGTTCAAGCACGTCTTTAAATGCAGCATGGGTGAAGTTTTCATGAAAATCACATCCATTTTGCTTGGACATTTAAACTCAGTAGATTTTCAGCCACACAAAAAAGGAGTGGAAAAAAACCAAACTAAATTACGCCACGTGGGAACACGGACTAAGGAAAACTAATAGTCTAATGTGTAAAAAGTTCCCCCATAAACCAACAAGAAATACTGGATGGGATAGAAAAGTTGTCTGTTTGCAGACTACAATTGCAGCCACTGGAGGAGATTGTCTGCAAAGACATTTACCTTAAAGGGAAGGTGTCGCGTTGTTTATATGTGTATTAATAATAGTGATTATGAAATAAAGTATTTTTTATACAACTGTTTATTTAGTTTTTATTTAATTCTAGTGTTACTGAAGCACTGGGGGCTGCCATCTTGTATTTGCTGTGAGTAACAATAGTTACCCACCTCCTTTATGGCAGCCCTCTGACTGTGCATTGACTCTGATTGTCGAGCTTCGACCCCTATACTTAAAGAAGTTGTCCAGTTACCAAAACTGATTTTTTTTTTTTTCTGATAAATCTTGCTAATATGTGCCCCTCAACACATCTATTATGTTTTTTCAGCAAAATTACCTTTTATTGTGCACTAGCAGCACATGCTCATTGCTGGCTCCAGCTCTGATGGGGTTAATCTCTCCTCTGACTTCCTGTGTTCAGTTCCTACAAGTCCCAGAATTCTTTGTGGCTCTAGGGCGGTGTCTAGCTTATCTAACACACCCATTGTGTCTAATACACCCACTCTGCTCTCCAACCAAACCCTCCTCCCTGCCTCTTCCCAGTGGATGCACTGAGAGCAATCACACAGAGACAGCAGCAGCTCTACACAGCCAGGGGAAGAAAGTGTGTGTGCGCGTATATACAGTGTATGTGTATGTTGTGCGCGTATATACAGTGTGTGTGTGTGTATGTGTGCGCGTATATACAGTGTGTGTGCGTATATACAGTGTGTGTGTATGTGTGCGCGTATATACAGTGTGTGTGCGTATATACAGTGTGTGTATATACAGTGTGTGTGCGTATATACAGTGTGTGTGTGTGTGTGTGTATATATACAGTGTGTGTGTGAGTGTGTATGTGTGTGTGTATGTCATACTCACCTGTCTGCAGGGTCCCGGTGCCATGCCTGCTTCCAGCCCCTGTCTCGGTCCCGCCGCTTCGGCTGTGTGCAGTCTCCCCCGGTGCATGGCACGAAGCTTGCAGGACCTGGCGGTGGATCACCTGATGCAGTCACCTGACGCATCAGCTGATCGATTCTCGTGGTGTCGCCGGCTTTTTCGCGCCCGGCCGGCTATCAGCTGATCCTGCCGTTAGGGGACTTCATCAGCTGATTACCGGCAGCTCCTGCAGTGATGGGCCAGGATCAGACTCCGCTGCAGGAGCTGCCGGTAATCAGCACAGACGTGAGTATTTATTTATTTATTTTCTACTGATGCATCAGCTGATTGTATAATCGGCTTTTATACAATCAGCTGATGTGTCATGTGATTCAGCCCCTAGAACCTGACACATCATCTGATCGCTTTGCCTTCCAGCAAACCAATCAGATGATATTGGATCCGGATTGGACGGCGCGGCACCCTAACCCAGGATTACTGCGGAGGGGGGTTTATTTCAATAAAGATGGAGTCACTAATTGTGTTGTGTTTTATTTCTAATAAAAATATTTTTCTGGGTGTTGTGTTTTTTTTTTATCATTACTAGAAATTCATGATGGCCATGTCTAATATTGGCGTGACACCATGAATTTCGGGCTTAGGGCTAGCTGATAATATACAGCTAGCCCTAACTCCATTATTACCCAGCTAGCCACCCGGCATCAGGGCAGCTGGAAGAGTTGGATACAGCGCCAGTAGATGGCGCTTCTATGAAAGCGCCATTTTCTGGGGTGGCTGCGGACTGCAATTCGCAGTGGGGGTGCCCAGAAAGCTTGGGCACCCTTCACTGTGGATTCCAATCCCCAGCTGCCTAGTTGTACCCAGCTGGACACCAAAATTAGGCGAAGCTTACGTCATTTTTTTTTAAAATTATTTCATGAAATTCATGAAATAATTAAAAAAAAAAAGGGCTTCTCTATATTTTTGGTTCCCAGCCGGGTACAAATAGGCAGCTGGGGGTTGGGGGCAGCCAGTACCTGCCTGCTGTACCCGGCTAGCATACAAAAATATGGCGAAGCCCATGTCATTTTTTTTTTCTTTTTGGGTAATACAGTCCTGGATGGAGGATGCTGAGCCTTGTAGTTCTGCAGCTGCTGTCTGCTCTCCTGCATACACTAGTGAATAGAGGATGCTGAGCCATGTAGTTCTGCAGCTGCTGTCTGCTCTCCTGCATACACTAGTGAATGGAGGATGCTGAGCCTTGTAGTTCTGCAGCTGCTGTCTGCTCTCCTGCATACACTAGTGAATGGAGGATGCTGAGCCTTGTAGTTCTGCAGCTGCTGTCTGCTCTCCTGCATACACTAGTGAATGGAGGATGCTGAGCCTTGTAGTTCTGCAGCTGCTGTCTGCTCTCCTGCATACACTAGTGAATGGAGGATGCTGAGCCTTGTAGTTCTGCAGCTGCTGTCTGCTCTCCTGCATACACTAGTGAATGGAGGATGCTGAGCCTTGTAGTTCTGCAGCTGCTGTCTGCTCTCCTGCATACAATGAACATTTTGAATAAGGAAATGACATC